>NC_092645.1:44410451-44710451 GCF_039555335.1 Amphiura filiformis | reverse complement strand
GGCCGACCCATAATATACGTAGGCATATTACGCCTATTTTTTTAATCCAAAAATTAAAAGAGTCTATTTTTCTGTTTAAAAAAGAAAAAAAATCAAGTTTTCCCAAAAAATTAATGTTCCTCCAAAAATTCAAAGCATGATTTATAATGAAAAATCATAAAAAAAAGTGAAATGTATATGATGATATTATATAGGCCTAAACTTAAAACAAAAATAAAGAAATATTTAAAGGGCCACATAAATAAAATAAAAAATCATGAACTTTCTTGTCAAGAATGATAAGAGGAATAACTAGAAAAGAGCGGGAACATTTTTACGTTAATTTATAAAGAGAACCTTTAGAATAAAACACTGCACAATTTTCCTTTAATTTAATTTATATGTTTCCAATTTATTTTACATTTTTACACATTAAACAGAACACAATCACCTTTTCAAAGGGCAAAACAACCTGATATATAACTAGTCAAACAAACATGTAGGTCCTCAGTATCATTTTCCCATTTACGTATAGAGCGACTAAGCTAGTGAGTCCAACTTTTGGAGCCAAAAACAGTGGGTTGTAAAACATGATATTGCCTTCCTGATACAATATTGCAAGTTACCAAAATTGTTTTTAAACATTATAGGCCTACTACATGTATATGATTATTATATTATGTGAATATTTTAGATCGACGTCAGAAAAACTCGCCGTTCGGCGTTGTGAAACTCGCCGTTCGACGTGAATCTCGAACAGTATAGCGTGCTGCTCGACCAATATAGCGTGCTGCTCGACCAGTATAGCGTGCTGCTCGACCAGTATAGCGTGCTGCTCGACCAGTATAGCGTGCTCTTCAACCAGTATAGCGTGCTTCTCGACCAGCATAGCGGGCAAAACTCGCATTTATGAACGATGTGGCTTGCCATAAGCTGTCACTTCAGTGACAGCTCACAACCCACTTAGCAGTTCTCAGTATATAGCATGGTGTATATAATGTGTAATATAAAAAAAGGCCCTGTGGTAGGGCCCCACAGAACTAAGATCTGAGATAGTAAGTGAGTTCTTTTATTTTACCTCATTAGTTTGGCTTAAAATGATCAGAAAACTTTCCTGACAGTCAGGCCCGTACGCAGGCTTTCATTCGGGGGGGGGGGTGCTGATTTTGAAAAAGTGGACTTTTTTTCGGGGGGCAATTTTGTGAAAAGTGAAAAGTGGACAAAATTTGGACCTTTTGTCCAAAAAAGCGTAAAAAACTGCTTTTTTTGCTCGCTACGCTCGCAATTTCTAAAATTTTGGGAATGTTTGCATACTTTTCCAAATTTGGGGTCGCACCCCCCCCCCCCGACCTATTTTGTAATATTTGGCAAAGAATAACCAAATTAAAATTTGACCGAAATCGTATATATTAAAGGAGGGTGAACTGATATATTTGGAAAATAGAATTCTTTAATACTTTAATACGTAGGCCTATAACATTAAATGTTGTCCCTTTCAAGGATTCATGCAAAAAGAACATGTAAATGTTCCGTGTAAATGTGACCAATTCCTTCCTTGTAAATGTGACTAATTCCTTGTGGAATTACTGACATTTTTACAGCATAATACTGGTATAGTCTACAGTGCTTTTATTAATGATGTTGATAATCATCATGATCTTGTAATAAATTGATATCAAATGAAAGATCCTATTTTCTCATTAACATATTGAAATTGGGGGTTCCAGATCGGTGTATTTCCAAAGATATCGTCAAAAAACTATTGAATTAGTCTCAAATGTGGAATACCACATTTTTTGATGATTTCTACGAAAATATACCGATTTGGAATGCCTAATTTCAATATTATGTTAAAAAAAAAATATGAGCTTTCACCTGACACAAAAACTGCATTTTGATGGGGTAAAGTGGGGGATCAATCAGGTTACCCGCTTTTAAGGGGGTACTACACCCCTCGATAAATTTGTGACTATTTTTGCATTTTTCTCAAAAAATAATAACACACTGGTAACAAAAGTTATGTATATTATTGGGGCAAGGGATCCAATTACTACACTGAAATTTTAGTAACTCAAGACAAGCGGTTCAGCATATATGATAGGAAATGAGGTACATCCTAGCGGTACCTTATTTCTTATCATAAATAACGAACCGCTTGTCTTGGGTCACTGAAATTCCAGTGTAGTAATTGAATTCCTTGCCCCTATAATACACATAACTTTTGTTACCAGTGTGTTATTAGATTGTGAGAAAAATGCAAAACTCGCCACACCTTTATCGCGGGGTGTAGTTCCCCCTTAAGGCTTTAATTTTAACATGTTCAATCAGAGTACCGATCGATCCCTAGCCAGTTGATAATGGTAACCGTGTTAATAATTCGAGCAACGGCATGTCTTTTACTTCCGTGGAATAAAATAATATTTGTGCTCTGTGTCAGTACCCTCGGGCTATAAAACTAAACATGAATATTATTTTGTGTAATGATTCATTGGTGAACTATTTGCTACATAATTCCTGACAGGAAAGTGTTTTCGCGGCCTTTTGTTCACAAAATCCCGTGATAATGAAACCCAAAATAGTTGCCATGTGATTCCATCACAAGGCAAAATGGGCGCTAAACGGATCTATAGATAGGCCTACCGGTAGGCCTGTTACTTCCTGAGCAAGCACATATACGTAGAATTATGATATAAAGGGTTCACAAAAAATAACTCCCCCCTTAAAATTACAAAACATTTCCTTGCATATACCTTTCGTTGATTTGATATTAAAAACCTGTGAATAAAGGAATTAGTTTCCTACCCTCCCAAAGTTCTTTCTTTAAAAAATCTTTTTAAAAAAAAAAAAAAAAAATCACTTTTTCCAAAAAGGATGCATTCAGAAAAAGTTGCACTTTTCCACATCCTATACATTTAATGTACAAAAACATTCTCGATATCGATATCAATGTTTTGATTGATTTGATGGTGTTTTTGTTTCCTTTAATTTTTATGTATACGATTACCCAGTCACCCACGCAATCATCTTGCAGTATAAAACAATGATTCATTGACATGTACGGGTTTTTTTAAAGACGGCTTTATTGAGCCGGTGTTTCAAAAATGGTAAAATCAATTTAGGACTTACAAAACATTTCTTTGCATAACTTGACATTCATTTTGTTGATTTGAAAAATTTAAAAACCTGTGAATAGAGGCATACCCTACCAAAGTTATCTCTTCTCAAAATCCTTTTGTTTTGATCAAAAATAATCACATTTTTCAAAAATGATGCTTTAAAAAAAGGTTGCACTTTTCAACATCCCATACATGTATACAAAACTTTCTCGATATCAATGTTACGATTGGTTTAATTGTTTTGCTTTCCTTCGCCTTTTTGTCTCTGATCTCTTAGTCACCCATACAACCATCACGTAGTGCAAGAAATGATTTGTTGAAGCTAATTTTGATATAAATGAGGATATTGAAAAGTGCAACTTTTTCTGAAAGTATTTTTCGGAAAATAGGATTATTTTTGGCCAAAACAAAAAGATTTTTAGAAGAAAAAACATTGGGAGGGTAGAAAAACGATTTCTTTATTCACAGGTTTTTAAATTTTTCAAATCAACGAAACATTTGTCAAGTTATGCAACGAAATGTTTTGTAGTTTTAGGGGGGAGTTATTTTTGTGTGAACCCTTTATTATCATGATTATAAGCACTATACAGTACGCACAAAAACGACGACGTCCGCATTCAGGAAAGACTACATTTGGAGCGAATTGAATATGCTCACCAGTTGTGGCACATATACCGGAGCACGGGGGAGGAATTGTGGAAAGTGAATAACGGGGAGGGTATCCGAAAAGTTTTCCAAAATGTGGCATTTTTCCTTTTAAAGTGGAATTTTTGTGACTTTTGTATACATTTTGACTGATAAGTGCGAGCAATTACTGGCATGATGCAGTCATGTCTACAGTAGAATTCACAGGACTTAAACCCCATAAAAAGCTATTAAACCAAGATAACACTCATTGAAGACAGCTCAACTATGTTAAATCAGATTTTCTCTGGTTAAATCAACACTACACATGTTTCTGTTTTACCTGTGCAATGAGCAATGAGCTGGTATTATAGTTTCAGTTGGGTGAACGATTATAAAGCAAACGCAAGGTAACAATACTGTTTGGGCCTTTGTTAACGAAATGAGACAATAGTCTGCATATTGTTAACCAGCATTCTTGAAAATGAGAAACATAATGGTTGCAGACTTATTAACACGGTTTGGAAATAATTTCTTCATATTTTTTGGTGTTATCTGTCGTTTACATATCCTGCCTAAAACACCAAAGTGCGAATATTTCCAAACACCTAAATTAGCAAAAAATTTAGGACATGTTACAAAACTATGTTTTCTAGAATTTGAGAGAGTACTTTAAATATTGGCCGGTTATGTTTCACACAGTGACGTCAACTAGGCAATGCCCATAGGCTATAACATGCACTGTTTGTAGAGGTCACGCGTCAATGGTGAGGTCACGCGTCAATGGTGGGAGTACTGTGTATATTATGTATAGGAAAAAGGACAGTAACTGCAGTATGGATTGATAATAAGAATTATTGCTTTTCCAGTTGAAATTCAAACATTGGAAGACATGACCTTAATCTCAGTTATTATCTCACACAGACATGACAGAGGGGGTGTAAATTTCAAATTGAATCACCCATTCACCAATAACCCCAGTGTTTTTTACGTCATACGTATAAGCTTCGCGTGCTTACTACAAAATCTAATAGTCCCTATAATAACCTTTTCCAATAAGAAAAGATAGCAACCATATGCACCGACCACGCTTTTAACCAATATACCATGAACTATAATTGTGCCCAGTTTAAGTCATTAGTACTACCGTACCACCATTATTATAATGCGGTATACCATGTTAATTTACTATCTTTTACGTTGTTCCACGACGTTACCCGGGAAACTCGTCTAGTTAACGGTAATGGGTTATTCCGTTTAAAATACACACTCCCCCTGTGGAAGATTTTGGAAATATCTGCCACAGGGGGAGTATGAATTCCAAATGGAATGAACACATTAGGCAGCTCCATTTGAAACTTACCCTCCCTCTGTGGTAGATTCAGGTTGAGTCTTTCTCAGAGGGAGTATGAAATTCAAATAGAGCTGCCTAATGTGTTCCTTCCATTTGAAATTCATACTCCCCCTGTGGCACTATTTCCAAAATCTTCCACAGGGGGAGTGTGGATTTTAAACGGAATAGCCCGATTTCTCTCTCTTATCATAATGAGGTAAAATAAAACAATAATGGGTGATATTTCGAGGAAAAAAATTTAAAAAATCCTTTCTCCGCGCAATTTTACTGAATATATTTATGTTACATTTTTGGTAACAAATAAATCGAAATGGAAATAAGAATCATAAAATATCTGGATTTCTTTTTTGATAAAAATAACTTAAACATTAAATACAAAAGTAACCAAGCCGGTATTTTGATCATATAGTACAATTTGATAATGCATGCGTTATGTTAATCATTATTACTCGAATCGGATGAATGAACATGAAATCGATGGTTTAAACCAAGAAGACCCTATCTGCAATAGCTGCCAGATGTCATATTTTTAAATTATGTATAATATAGTATACAGAAATTGTCAAAATATTTATATGGCAGCTATTGCAGATCAGACCTTCTTGTCCTATAAACCGACGAAATGTTTATGTGTATATGTATATAATTTGTACATGATTCATGCATGTATATGACTGCAACGTACTCGTAGTCCATCATTCAATAATGTAATATTAATATATAGATTTATATATATACCAACAGATGTGTTCATGTTTTCCATTTCAGATAGAGAGGTGTAGTGCGTGGATGAGGCAAGGTAATTAAGGCAGGCTTTCCGTGGATGCATGGTCGCCACTTTCAATGTCAACTGGAGCTATCGGAATTAATTTGGTCGTTTTTGGATCAATTGTGAATGACGACTCCACTTTGCTAATCATGACTATACGCTACCGACGATTATACCGATCATAAAGGAGTTTCATTATCAAAAACTGTTGAACTATAGTTGTTGTTTAGCATTTTGTTAACACGGATTGGAATATTCTACCAAACTATAGATTTCTCACACATTGGTGCTTATTTTATGATATTTTACAAACTGAATCGCGGGATTGGTATAATAACGGACATCTGGGTGGTATTGATATTTAACGAAGAAGAAGTCATTATTGGCTGATGTGAGCTGGTACATAAAGACCTATCATTAGTTACCTGTGTTGATAGCGGTGTCGTTGAAACAACTATATACTTTTTGCATTGGAATTATATTGGAATAGAAGAATATCTTCTCATGATAACAGCAGTTAATTGTTTTCGCTGATATCACTTTTGTTCAAATTGGTATCTATACTACTGGTATCTTATTGTCAGTGTTGACGAAGTAGCTCACTACTGCTGATATTATAGTGTTGATGAAGTATATCTACTGCTGATAACGGTCTTTACAAAATAGCGATCTTCTGCTGATATCAATTTTGATGAAGTAGCAATTAATTGCTGGTATTAATATTGGAGAAGTAACCACGTGTGATACGTAACGCCTATATCGCTGTTGATGAAGTATAGTTATCTACTGCTGATACCGGTGTTGATGAAGTAGCTATCTACTGCAGATACCATATTAAATGAAATAGGTTCGCTGATAGGCTGTTGATGAAGTAGCTATCTCCTGCTGATACCGGTGTTCATGAAGTAGCTATCTACTGCTGATACCAGTGTTGATGAAGTAGCTATCTACTGCTGATACCAGTGTTGATGAAGTAGCTGTCTACTGCTGATACCAGTGTTGATGAACTCTATACTGATATAGCTTGGGATATAGACCAAATTTACGGTTTAAACTTGATCGAGTAGGCCTACTGTTATTATCGGTACATTGAGTGGTATAAGTAACATAATTTCAACAGTTTTACTGCATTATATAGAGCCTATTAATTAATCATCCACAATGCAGGGCACATTCGCTGGACACGCGACGCCAGGCATCATGTTCATACTTTTAGCGATATGGCACGCGATAAAGCAAGCACATAACAATGTCAAACTTGGGAATAAAACAGTCGTGAGATTCCCAGCGAAATATTTGAAACATCGCAATAAATCGTTTACTGAGAAGAATTACCAGACGGGATTCGAACCTATGGAGATGGTTACAATAGTTCGGGACGCGCCCTTATTTCCACATGATATACTTGTCGCAGGTGCTTTCTTTTTAGCGTGCGCAATTGGTGGAACACTGGGCCTTCTTGGTTACAGGCGATTCGAAATTATGGACGGCAAAGGACATTTCAGCTCCAACCTGAACAACTGGCAACATGGGACAATGTTTACCTTTTTTGGATTGTATTTCGGCATTGTCATACTTGGCCAAACTAAATACAAACTACAACCTGAAATGGAGAAACTCTTTCAATCCCTAGCATTTTTTGTCGAAGCATTTTTATTCTATTTTCATCTGGAAGGGAGGGACGACCCACTTGACGTACATTTGCACCATTTACTCATCATTGCATGCACTGGGTCTGCTGTTTGTCTTTTAGTTCAAGCGTGGAAACTAGGGGACCCACTCCTAGACAATATGTGGGTGGTGTTTTTACTTCTCCATGGGATGTGGTTTTTGATGGTGGGTTTTGTGCTATATAACCCCATACAAAACTCAACGACGTGGGATAAAGATCCCATGATGAGCATGATGATGGCAACAGCGTTATTCACTTGGCAGTTGTTACTCGCGATTATAATCAACTCACTGATTCGATGGATTGTGTGGTTCTTAGTCACGCGTAACCATGGTAACAACATGAACAGCAATAATAATATGCAATTTGTTGATGAGTTTTGTTTTAAAGGGGATCCATGTTTCCAAGCAGAGGAAACAGCTGAAATGACCAATCTTTTGGATGAGACCAAAAATTGTTTTGAAATTGATGAAGGATTGTAATAGACAAATTGCGTTACCATGGCAACTGTACTTTATATCAATCATATTAATGGTTTCGTTATGTTTATACTTTGGGAAATTGGGCAGTATCTAATGCACTATTTATTCATTACCCCCCCCCCCCCTTGGCGGCACCACAAATGTTTTGGGTGGGGTGGGGAAAAGTGAATTTCAGGGTGAAGCAAAAATCAACAAATGTTGCGCAAAATTGCCTCAAAAAATGCAAATTTGCGTCAAGGGGTTTTACTTGGGGAATAAGGGGGCTGGCTGTTCTGGCTGGGGAATTTCCCCATGTCAACCCCTCGTGGCGCCGTCACTGCTCCCACTTCCCATCCGTATGACTATCCCCAACCCCTGGGATCGTCTGCCCCATGTGCCCCAACCACGGGGCACCGTCAGAAAAACACGCTCCCACCTGTTAGTGGTGGGTGCAAGTTACTGTCACCTGAAATTACAGCCACGACGCACCCAGCAAAATTTCCTTGTTATAAGCGGTTTTCCCGCGTCAAACCCCCTGGGGTCAAACCTATGCGGTGCCTGAAAATTACGTCGTGGGGACCTGAGACGACATTTTCCAAGGGGGTATTTGATTAGTGCATTTAAGTGTTTCATGGTACATTGTAACTTATTTTATTATGTTTTGTAATTTGTAATATTCTTAACTTTTGGAAGAAATTCTGAATTTTTGAAATGAAATTTCTATATTTATGATCAAATCTTTCAAATTACTCTCTTTTTTAAAAGTTTGATATAGCGACGATTAGATTTTCACACGTGTATAAGGAGCTTGTGTATATGGCGTCACCTTGAAGTAATTCAAGCGATCTGATTGGTCACCATACATGGTGACCTAAAATAAGCTCGGCGTATGCGTGTATGAAAATTGATTCGCAACTTATGTATTATAAGAAATACACAGAAGTCTTATAAGCCTTTGATCTGAAGCGGTAAAGGCGCCGGCTCATGATAGCGGGGTAGCTTGAGGTCGTGGGTTCGAATCCCCGTTTGTGCCCGATGCTGTGTTGTACCGTACCTCGATTGTCTCACTCCACCCGGGTGTGATGGGGAGCTGATGGTGTTATGGGATCATTACACATAGGCTTAGGAAGATTTTCAACATGGGGGGGGGGGCTGAAACTTGAAAAAAAATTTGGGGCCAGACTGGGGGTGCGCGAGGGGGGTTTCTCCCTCGTAGTCAGAAAAGTTTGCAAAATATAGGTCACAAAGACCCCTTTTCCCTCTATTTTATCACAATTTTTTAAGTTCACCTAGGATTATTGGGGGGGGGGGCTGAAAGGTATTCTAGCCCCCGCACCAAAATTGTTGGGGGGGGGGGCTTGACCCCCGGTTCCTAAGCCTATGTTACAGCATGACAGGAACTTCATAATGTATACTATTAGCCTACTACCCCAGCAAACACAAAACGTTATACAGAAAATGTTTATACATGTATGCCGGCTTATATAAAGAGTATAAAACCTTTTAATAACATTCAGAAACCATTTTTGAAAACTTTATGCAAAACATTCTAACAAAATGTTATTAAGTGTTGACGAATGTTTGCCAACAAATATTTTGCAATAACATTTATTTTTTTTTTTTCGTATAAAAGGGTTTTTAAACCACGTTTTATGACCTTTATATAACCCGACATTCAAACGTTTTTACCATGACGTTTTTGTGGCAGTGAAAGGTACGAGTCACTATGGACCACAATCGCCTCATCCCAATTGCATAGTTCAATAACCTCAATTAAACAATCATAGTGCAAAAGTTGACCTCAAGTTGCAGAGTATGAGTTTTTGTACCCAAATTTTCAAAAGTCATTCAATGCATGTACTAATGTATTGGGGTTAAAGAAATGTGCCCTGATAGATGAGCATGTTGTGGATCCTATAGTGAGTGTTGAAATGGCTGGTACGGGTTTTTTTAAAAAAAAGCTTATTTCCTGGTGGCTGACAACTCAATGGCGAAGTGCGTTTTATTTTTATTTTTCTTAATACCATTTTAGAGCCAGGATGTATGGTAACATATATAGCTCAAATAACAAACATTTATTGTCAAACATTATAAGGAGTATAATAGATATGAAAACTGAAAGTTTTCGGGAAATAATAGATGCATTTCTTAGGATATGACATCATATGAGTGATTTCATATTGCTTGTAAACAACATGTACGAGAAATCTCATGAAAAAGGCTGAACAAATCTTCATGATCTTTCTTATTTATTTATTTATTTATTTATTTATTTATTTATTTATTTATTTATTTATTTATTTATTTATTTATTTATTTATTTATTTATTTATTTATTTATTATTATTTATTTTTTTTAATTTATCTGGATTTCTCAAATAATAAACATTAAATGTGGTAAAATTGCTCCAAAAAACGAAATGCGCGCGGCCTAGTTTTTAGCCATTATGGTGATTGTTGCTTGCTCGTGCCTTGTCATTATGGTTGTGCCTATTTGAAGAATCAGAGAATTATTAATGTGTCTCGCTCTCACAAAACCAAGAACATACAGACCTAAATGTCCTATAGGCTAGTCTGGCTAGAAGCCATTGTCAAATATCTGAAAACTGAGATATTTGTGTTATTTGATACCCAGATATGTAGACTATTATTACTGTCCCCTCCCTCCTCAATTTCTGGGATTTTCAGATTTTTTTGATTTTTTAGATTTTTCAATTATATTAGACTTTGGAATGATTCATGCATTTTTCATACATATAAATAAGTTTATTTGAGAACAAGGACCACTTCCAAGTCTTTTTGTGGTACTCTAGGGGGTTTATCCCTCAGAATCTCACATTTGAAAAAAAAAAGTGCCTCATCGTTTCCTCGAGCACTGTTGGAAAAGACCGAAAACTACAGACAATGCTGATTTTACACTGAAAAAAAAACCACCTCCCTCCCTCATCAATTCATGAACATCCTCTGGACGAGAACCAAAATATTAATTTTATACGGCCTTATCACAACTGTATTTACAAAAAAAAATGAGATTTTTATCATATTTATTGCCTGTAACATTTGTGCTATGGGTTATGTATTTTGAAAACGTCAGGCCGTAATTCATTGATAGTACTGGGCCCGTAGCCAAGAGGGTGTGGGTGTAACGCACCATTCCCTCTTCACAAAAAGGTCCATGTATATGGTCCATGAAAGATCAAACTTTTGGCATGTTCTGGGGTTTGTAGAAAAGGGCTACAAAATGTCTTGGTGAAAAGAACAAATTAAGATACAATTCAATTTTTATATCAAATTAAATTGATATGCCTATGTATCAAAATCTGAATAAAATTAAATTTATAGGCCTATATATCCAAGTTGGTGTATCTCTTTTTCATGTAAATGTGTAAATTTCTTTAAAGGCAAATATATTTGTCAAGTGGCAAAAAGATGTAATGCGGCCCATAACACGATCAAAATATTGATCAATATTGGGGACCCCAGATGCAGGACTGAATACAAAATCTACCATTGTGCGTGTTCAATGGTAGATTTTGTATCCACTCTTGTATGGTCTTTGATTTTGATCAATAAGATTGAACGTATATGGGCCGCATTTATACTTAGGGACCGTTCAATATATACGCCAGCGAGGCGTGAAGAGGTTTTCAAAAATCTGATCCCATTGCCTGGCGGTATCCGCACGCATCACAACAATTTCCATTGTTTTTTTGCCTGGCGCGCGCATCATATTTTGTTCAGGGCCCATGCTTTTAAAACTCCCACCACGTCACAATAAGGCCATTGAACAGTGTGGTGGTTGTATGCAGTTCGCTCAAGCATATCGATATACCAGTCCCTTGCCTTTGTTGATAAACATTGAGGTCAACTCATCTATAAGTGCCCTTTGGTGCCCTCCTGTAAAAACCCTACCTGCAAATAAGGGCACAGACCTTAGTCTTGTTGGGATTTTCAGAGGAGAGCTCTCTATTTGTACGTGGAATTTACCCTAAGTCGAATGAGCTCACGTTTTTTTATTATCTAAATCAATATATTATTGAAAAATAACACTTTGATGTTTTGCAAAAGTTCATTCTACAAATCATATACTTTGAAAACTTGCTTTATTTATTGTTGTTATTGAGTTATGTACGTTTTACAAAAGTGTTGTTGTTTCAGCCTTCTTTACAGCATAACTCAAGAACCACAGGACCTACAAAAGTTTATTTATGATATTTGAATTCTTCTACACACTCGCTATGAAATGATCAATGCAAATTTTGCCAAAGCTCACTGCCATTCACAAGATGCTCTGAACTACCAAATCGCAACAGTTTAAAATAGTTGCTAATTACCTTAAACGTTTAAAACTTAAAAAAATGTAGCGTACTCCTTACTTAATATTACATTGACATTGATCAATATATACGAAATTATAACTGAGCCAATAATTGTGGGCATTTACATACACTCTAAAAAATATTTAACTCAACACTGAGTAAAAAGGTCACAGCTCAACAGTTGAGTAAAAAATTACTCAACATTGAGGAATGTTTTACTCATTTGTTGAGTTGTGACCTATATGAGCTCAATGTTGAGTAATTTTTTACTCAACTGTTGAGCTGTGACCTTTTTACTCAGTGTTGAGTTAAATATTTTTTGCAGTGTAGGTCTTGTAGTTCTTGAGTTAAGGCCAAAATATACCCTATTGTTATACCATCAAACACACAATGTTTTACAGAAAACGTTATTATGTTGGATTATATAAAGGGTATAAATACGTTTTAATAACATTCAGAAAACGTTTTTGAAAACGTGATGAACATTCTAACAAAATATTATATAACTGTTGGCAAAATATTTTGTAAAATGTTTGGCCAAAATATTTTACAAAACGTTTTAAAAACATATTCATGACCTTTGTATAACCCGACATTTAAATGTTATTAAAACGTTTTGAATAAACGTTTTAAGATCATTTTATGGTTACGGGGATGGCGTATTCTTATATGAGTGCCTCCCCAGTGTTAAGGGGTTTCGTGCCTTCTTCAGCTGTGTAAATGTTACCTGTGTTTGCTATTTTTCAGTCATGAAAACCAGCGTATAGTTGAGCAAATACCAATCGTTTCAACGGATCTTTTTAGTGTGACTTAAGCTGAATTTATACTACATCCCTGAACGATAGCGATTGGTTTTTAGCCAATGAAGAAGAGCTCTTTTTGATGCTTTGGGAAAAGCGAGCAACCTTATTGGTCAAATACCAATCACTCGTCGCTCAGCGATGGAGTATAAAATTTTAACCGCGCACCAGGAAATATTAAATGGTGATGATTACTCAGATGCCATCTATCTTCAAGTTGTTAGTATTTAAAGGGGCATTTCGTGATCCACAGCCTCATCCCCCCACTTTTCTCAACAAAAGTTGAGATTTTTATATCGCTGGAAACCTCTGGCTACATAATGTTTATGTACAAAATATCTCTTGCAGATTAATTCGTTTAGCTAAGATATCGTGAAATTTGAATTTCGTTCTGGTGCACCAGAACAAAATTACAACGCATTCTCTATGGAGCAGTGTAATACACATAATCATGCATAACTCACAAACGCAAAATCGGAATCAACTGAAATTTTGGGAATAGGCTTTTTTCGTGGATATGTACTGAAACATGTCATAAAAAGAGGATGCTAGGATCACGAAATCCTCCTTTAAAGGCCTATTCAGTGATTTGCTCGTCCGGATGATCGCAAAAATCATCAAAATTCAGATTTTGACACCTTTGACACCTGTGTTAACATAACCTGCTTATATAGGTTTGAGATGAATCTGTAATTTCTCTACTTATAACTTAAAGGCCCATTCAGTGATTTGCTCATTCGGACGATCGTAAAAATCATCAAAAATCAGATTTTGGTATACCTTTGTCATAGATGTGCTAACCTAGCCTGCTAGTAGTTCAGCCGAAAGCCGTGTAGGCCTATTTTTGACAAATGAATCTGTAATTTCTCTACCTGTAACTTAAGTAGAGAAATTGAGTGGGACTTTTCTATATGTTTGTTGCCAAACTTTGCATTTCAATGAAAATATTAATAACTCATTCTTCACCTTTGGGCAATTTTGCACAATTTAAATGTTTTTAACAATTTCGCTGGAATCACTGAATGGGAGTGAATGGGCCTTTAATTTGATGTCTTAAAGTGGGTCATTATAATCAGATGCGAACCATATTATCTTGCTGATGGTATCGTGTACCATAGAACTACCGTATATATCTTGAAAGTAGGTTTATTTGACGAACTAAAGATCATCATAAAATATTTGAAATGAATATCTTCAAAGTAGATATCACGCCATATTTAGATATTTTTTCATATGAAAACATTGACAAAAAGGCAGAAAACGGCAGTGTTGGTAATTAGATATATTAAAAGCTCAAATTTTAATTAAAATGGGGTGTTACTGTAAGCATTGGCAAGTAGAATATATAGGCTCCGTCCTAATGTAATATGGATGAAAAGGTCACATTCGGGGACGGGGGTTCTCCCTGGTTGAAGGTATACTCTGAAGCGATTTAGGTATATATCGATGTGTGATATCTATGGGTGAGTTTTCAGTGGAGACCAATGAGCCCAATTGGGCGTATTTGGACTAAAGTGAAGCACCCGACAAATGGTCATAACTTTTTGGGCGTTTTTGTGAAAAATTGGTATAGGCCTACTGCATGGGTTGCAAAAAGTAGGTAAACTCAGCATCTGAAACTCTGCGTGGCATATCACCGTACAAAAAAAATGCCTTAGAACTTTCACTTTGTGTTATTCCAGTTGAATTCCACACCCCCTATGGAAATCATGCACTTAATCTCCCATACAGGGGTGTATAAATTTCAAATGGAGTGAGCTGACCATAATTTGAAATTCACACTCCGTGTGTGGAAGAGGATCATGGCTTCCACAAGCGGTATATGGATTCAACTGGAATATCCAGTGGCGGCGCCAGGATTTTTTTTTTTTCGGGGGGGCAAAGTGAATTTCAGGGGGGCAAAATTGACAAATTTTGCACAAAATTGCCGCAAAAAGTGGAAATTTACGTGATTTGGGGTTTTTTGCCTCAAAAGTGGGGGCGGGGGGAATGCCCCCCCCCCCCGTAGCGCCGCCACTGGGAATATCCCATGCATTAGTAATTTGTATACTTCCCTGGTATACTGGCAGAGTATGTTAGCAACCATGCTTACAAAAATGTAAAAACCTGTTTTTCATGTTGTTCATATTTTTTGTTTGTTGTGTTTTTTGGGTTTTGTTTTTCAATTTACGATTTACCGCATCACGTGATGATCCTATTAGGATAATGTAAATTCAAAGGACTAGGCCAAATCCTAATTCGTAAATTTAGGGGATTAAAACGATATTATCATGTTTTGCCACATAAAACATATCTAAGGCCTAGGCCTAAAAAATGTGTTTGATTGGCGTAACCCCACCTGCCCTTAAATTAGGCCCGACCCTAATTTGTTTTCCTTTTTTTTTGCAAAAAAAAAATAATAAAAAAATAAAAAAAATTATTAAAAATAAATAAATTTTAAAAAAAAGAAGAAAAAAACTTCCAAAGCTTTTATCAAACAAAATTTACAGCTTAAAAAGTAAAAAAAAAACCATACCTACCTACCATAATTTTTTTTATGTTACGCCAATAAACAATTTCTAGGCCTAAATCTTAATTATTTAATATTTATAGTTGTTCGCCTAAAGACTTGTATGAAGTCTAATATCAGTTAGTACAGTAAACACATTTTCTTATCTATTTTATAGCCATTTTTGTCAAAATTAACATAAAATAATAAGATTTATAATATCTTAGCCTATATTCAAGATAATGGTTTTATTTTTTATGCAAAAACAATAGTGCTGTATTTTTCTGGAATCGAAAGTATTTAGCTCTGTATTTCAAATAAATTCAGTGTAATATGCTATTGAAGTTGCTTTAATAAAACAATATATGCGACATAATGAATGAAAACCATTGTGTACACAATGTGTGTTTGGATACGGGCTAATATTAGCCATTGATTTGCTATACATTGTTTCATGTCTCGCTTCATTACATCTCAAGGTCATATACCATCCTTTCTGAATTCTCATATGACGCATCTTGTTTCTTAATCGACTTTTCTTAATTAAAATTAAAATTCCTTTAAAAGGAATAGGGCGAGCAAATGAGGAACTGTCAAGGCGTAGTTATGATATTGTACAGCGTTACTTCGATTTTCATTTGTCGTCATTTAGGAGTAAAATTTTGATTGAAATAATTGAACTATACTATAGGAAGGTTGGTTTTGGAGGTTTGTTGTTAATATAAAATTGCTGGCCGAGTGATGAACGTCCTTGATCGTGAAGTTTATCCGATTTATTTGTGGTATTATTAATGACAAGCATGAGTGTCAATCCTGGGGTGGGGTTAGGGGACAGGGGACATGTCTCCTCCACATTTTGGGATGGGGGACACAATATCAAATGTCCCACTGAAACATGTTAACATGGTTAAAGGAACTCTGAGAGATTTCATGTAACTTCTTCAATTTTAGCAAAGTCAGCTTTATAATAACATACATCTATACGCATGTTTGTGCAAATACAGGCTGTATTGAAGAGCTTTGTTGCAAAACCCCTTACATCCACTTGAGCAAGTTTGAGAACACATCATAAAATCAACAAAAAATTACAGATGATAATATTATAAGGGGGTTTTCAACAAAAGCAGTTTTTGGCGGGATACTCATCCTACCCAAACACCCTCCAAAAACTGCTTTTGTTGCAAAACCCCATATATCAGTACTTTTTTTTTATGATTGTTTGATGTTTTCTCAAAATTGCTCAAATGGATGTAAGGGGTTTTGCAACAAAGTGAGAGCTCTTCAATAATCAAAAATGATTGGTAGGCCTAACCTAAAGCTAAGAATTTTCCGCGTTGCGGAAATTCCGCGAAAATCGCGGAATTCGGAAGTAAAGCGGAAAACGCATTCTGAGAAAAAATTTTTTTTAAATAAGCAAAAATGACCTAGAAAACGAAATAAAATGTAATTGAAAAGAAATAAATACAATACTAAATGAAATGGGTCTTCAAAATTCATCAAAATAAAGTAAAATCCGTCATAGATTTACCGTACAACGCCTGTCCGACCTCCCATTGCAGCCATGATACCCAATCACCCATCCCAACTTTGCAACATCGCAATGATTCTTGTGAAATTTTATTATGTCAGAAATGTGATAAAATTACAAAGCGGAGAAAAGCGGAATTTAGCATTTGTAAAGCAGAAAATTCTTGGCTTTAGCCTAACCCATCAATTGTGTTGTTTATTGAAAAGCCGGCCTCTTCCAAATACAACATTTGATACTCTTAGATCTTCCTATCGTTCCTCGTTATAACTTTCAATTAATAAAATATCGAATTTACGAGCATACATTATACTTGAATTTGAATTAATATTAACAACGTATACGTTATATATAGGTTGATAAAATTACATTCATAGCAATAATTTATTTATCGGAAGGCTAGAAAAATGTGATCGATAGCACTGTCATATTCGATATTTAAAAGGATTTACACATTTCTTAATCAAAAATTCTTTTGAAATATGATCTTAATTAAGTATCGGATAGTCGTCAATGTCATTTCAATATGGAAAAGATATATAGGCCTACGCATCTCAATACGACCATATTTTAATTTTATTTTATTTCATCCCATTTAATTTACAATACGAGTATACTGCGATGTAAATTTGCACCATGTAAATAAAATACATACAAAATATAATTTCGTTAAATTGTTACAGATTTGGGAATGTTGCTCAATCAATCTTTACTATACACAGCAAGCAAAATACATACAAGCAGGCGCTATAGGCAAAACAACAAAGATTGTATACAAATATCTATTGCAATAAATTCCCATACATGTATAACGTATATCACTGGCCTTTTCCTTCTTAAGTTCTTAGGAAAGTAGGCCTATGCCATTGCCAACAAATAAATACATATGACTACGTTATTGCATGTATATCGAAAATGAAAAGGATTTGTAAATAATTGCAAAAATATTTGAACAAAATTAACTAATAAAAAATTAATTTAAAAAGCTCAAGGGCCATTTGACCGTGGACAGGTACCCATGTCTAAGGATTTTCTCAGTCACATTTAACCAGAAATCATGTTATTTGTTCTTAATCATGTGTAAAAATAAAATTATTCGGCTTATAAGGCTAAAAGTCGATTCCCAGTTTCTCATTCCCTCAAATAATTCATTATTTCCTACAATTTCATTATTTGATATTTTGTCAAGTTTTTGAGAAACATAAACTGTTTGAAATTAGTGCATGGTATAATATGCTCCATTGCACCGATCACTGTGCAGGAAAGTTTCATTGAATGGTATAACATGTACATACTTAAAATTTTATAGCTATAAATGTATTATATTTGTGACTTGAACTTGTACTCTGTTGTAGGCTGAATTGTATAACTTTCCATGATAGAAAATGGCAATGACTCTTTTTATAGTTCAACTGCTTCATTGAAACACGTGAAGCATGCAATTTGAACCTGTGCTCCGCTTCCACAAAACCAGGCACATGTGTAAATTTTTTCTTTTTTTAGATTTTAATGTAACGGTATACCATGCAGAAGCGATAGGTCTTGATTAGAAAATAAGCTTCTAAAAATGCATACTTTTGATGTTTAAATGTATGCAATAGGCTATCCAAGTTTAGACACCCCATGTTATAGTATAAACCTTAATCTTCTACACAGGGAGTGTGGATTTGAAATGGGACTTCATGAATGGGTGACTCAATTTGAAATTCATACTCCCTGTGTTCATGGTGTTAGAGCTTAAGGTCATTTCGTCCATTACAACGGGAATAGCACAATTTGTCAAATATTAAGCAAATATATATATATCTAATTGAGCTATTCCACTTAAAATCTACACTCCCCCTGTGGAAGATATTGGAAATATATTCCACAGGGGTAGTATGTTTTTCACATGTATGTAATTGGTCACGTCAGGGTTTCATCCCATACATCCCTGTTTTATACACTCACTCCAGTTGTAGAAGATACACTCACTAAAGCCATAAGGCTTTACTTTTATTTTCTACAACTGGAGTATCAAATTGAAGTTACCCAATTTTCTATTTTATTCAAAACTCATACTCCCTCTGTGGAACACTTTAGCTAAATCTTCCACAGGGGTGAATTTTAAATGGAATCGCCCATTTCGTCCGCAACATGTCATCCAGGACCGACCACAATGCTAAAACATAGAGACCGCAAGTAAAAATTGTGCATGTGGTTCACAGGTTGCGAGGGGGGCACCTGCCTGTGAGAAGTCTTGCCCCCTCCCCCACCCAACACATCCCCACCCCCGGTGGGATGTGGCTGCCCTGATATGCAAGATTTTTAGTCCGGTTTTGAACTTTTTAGCCCATTTTTTGACCATTTTCGTCAAAGTTTGCCCCACTTAAAAGTTGGTTTGCCATGCCCACCCTCTAAAAAAGTGCTGGGATGGGTACACCACTGGCTTTTTGCAATCCATGCAATTCCGATATAAGTAATTGTGTATTAAATATTTATACATTAAAAAAAACCACTCAACTCAATTTGCAATTTGCAGACATGTGTTTTTGTGGAAACGAGTCATAATTGTACGCATCTGTTGATTAGCTTAATATGAAACCTTGCTATGTTGGTTTTGGTTTCATAAACGTGTGACAATAGTCCCGGCTGCTTAATTTCTTTCTGCAACCATAATGGGCCGCAATATATCACTAACCGCATAGTCCGAGGCAAGGTTCATTATTGTCAGGGTTAGGGTCTTAGGGTTAGGGTCTTATGGTTAGGGTTAGGGTAAGGGTTAGGGGTTAGGGTTAGGGGTTATGGTTATGGTTATGGTTAGGGTTAGGGTTAGGGTTAGGGTTAGGGTTAGGGTTAGGGTTAGGGTTTAGGATTAGGGTTAGGGTTAGGGTTAGGGTTTAGGGTTAGGGTTAGTGTTAGGGTAAGGGTTAGGGTTAGGGGTTAGGGTTAGGGTTAGGATTATATTCGTATTTATTAGTACTAATATAGTATATTGTGTGTATGCACTTTATTCCGTAATCAATAAGTATCATAAACAAACACCTTTCGGGCACAACGAATCATAGCACAGTCGTGTAGGCATTAGATTATGGGTATACATAGATTGTGGGTTCGAACCCCAGGTACAGGTAAACCGTTGTAGAATAATTCTATCGATTTCTTTTTATTTTAGAGGAAATAATAATGGTAATAAACTCAATAAACTCGTGTTATATCTAGCCTCATAGGCCTATAATTACATGAATGTACTATCTGTTATCGCATTGCGGCCCATTATGGTTGCAGAAAGAAATTACGCGTCCCGGATACAGCCCACGGCTGTCGAATTTTCAGAATTGCTTTGATATGGAGTGATATATTGTTAAAAGGAGCCTACCGTGACGGAAATATTGTTTGCCGACTAGAATTGACTGTTGACCCCTGATTTTTTTTTCAAACAATATTTTGAACCTATCTACATTCTATAGGGCCTATTAAATTGCTTCAATTTAAAGAGATTTTTAGGATGTTTTTTTATGGGGAGCATCATATAAGACAGCACCGCGCCGCGAACTTGCACATAACAACAAACATAATCAATGCCATTTCATTTTTGTTGAGTTCCATTTTTCTTCGACTTTTTTTTTTTTAATCCACCGTCATTTTGGCGCCCCTAAAGTGGCGCCTAGGGCACGTGTACGTGTCCCCTGCCCCCCCCCCACCCCATCGCTACGCCACTGCCTGTATGTGTCTCGTCTCATTCTGCCTGCCTTTACCTTTGTCTACTCTCTCTGTCTTTGTCTGTCTCATGTTCTCTTTCTGTCTCTGTCTTTGTCTACTCTCCTTGTCCCTGTATGTGTCTCGTCTCATTCTGCTTGTCTTTACCTTTGTCTACTCTCTCTGTCTTTGTCTGTCTCATGTTCTCTTTCTGTCACTGTCTTTGTCTACTCTCCTTGTCCCTGTATGTGTCTCGTCTCATTCTGCCTGCCTTTACCTTTGTCTACTCTCTCTGTCTTTGTCTGTCTCATGTTCTCTTTCTGTCTCTGCCTTTGGCTACTCTCCTTGTCCCTGTATGTGTCTCGTCTCATTCTGCTTGTCTTTACCTTTGTCTACTCTCTCTGTCTTTGTCTGTCTCATGTTCTCTTTCTGTCTCTGTCTTTGTCTACTCTCCTTGTCCCTGTATGTGTCTCGTCTCATTCTGCCTGCCTTTACCTTTGTCTACTCTCTCTGTCTTTGTCTGTCTCATGTTCTCTTTCTGTCTCTGTCTTTGTCTACTCTCCTTGTCCCTGTATGTGTCTCGTCTCATTCTGCTTGTCTTTACCTTTGTATACTCTCTCTGTCTTTGTCTGTCTCATGTTCTCTTTCTGTCTCTGTCTTTGTCTACTCTCCTTGTCCCTGTATGTGTCTCGTCTCATTCTGCCTGCCTTTACCTTTGTCTACTCTCTCTGTCTTTGTCTGTCTCATGTTCTCTTTCTGTCTCTGTCTTTGTCTACTCTCCTTGTCCCTGTATGTGTCTCGTCTCATTCTGCCTGCCTTTACCTTTGTCTACTCTCTCTGTCTTTGTCTGTCTCATGTTCTCTTTCTGTCTCTGTCTTTGTCTACTCTCCTTGTCCCTGTATGTGTCTCGTCTCATTCTGCTTGTCTTTACCTTTGTCTACTCTCTCTGTCTTTGTCTGTCTCATGTTCTCTTTCTGTCTCTGTCTTTGTCTACTCTCCTTGTCCCTGTATGTGTCTCGTCTCATTCTGCTTGTCTTTACCTTTGTCTACTCTCTCTGTCTTTGTCTGTCTCATGTTCTCTTTCTGTCTCTGTCTTTGTCTACTCTCCTTGTCCCTGTATGTGTCTCGTCTCATTCTGCTTGTCTTTACCTTTGTCTACTCTCTCTGTCTTTGTCTGTCCCACGTTCTCTTTCTGTCTCTGCCTTTGTCTACTCTCCTTGTCCCTGTATGTGTCTTGTCTCATTCTGTCTGTCTCTGCCTTTGTCTTCTCTCCCTGTTTTTGTCTGTGTTACACGTTCTCTTTTTGTTTCTGCCTTTGTCTATATGCTCTCTCTGTCTTTTTCTATGTCTCACGTTCTTTTTCTGTCTATCTCTGCTTGTCTACTCTCCTTGTCTCTGTAGGCCTTTGTGTCCCGTCGCATTCTATCTGTCTCTCCTGCCGTTTCTGTGCCTTTCTTTCTATCTGACACGATATCTTAGTCTCGTTCTCTTTCAATCCTTCACTTTGTCACTGTCCCTGCGTCTCTGTTGTTCGAGACTGTTTATCTTTATGTACTCTCTCTGCCTATGCCTGTATGTATGGGTGTCGCTGGGGTGTCGCTCTGTCTGTATGTCTATCTGTCACCGTAATGCCCCTCTTTCTCTCTCCCCCTCTCTCCTCCCCCCTCTATCTTTCCATTCTGTCTACATCTCACTTTCTTTTCTCTTTCAACATTAAGGGCTGGGGTATGAACGTTTGGACAGTATTTATTGTGGGACATTAGAGCACATCAGACCTATCGAATTGCATTCTGAATAGTAAGAATGTCATTCTGATATCAAATGAGTTTTATTTTTTGAAATTTGCAATTTAATACACATTTTATGGCAAATCATTAAAATTGATATTTTGATATTTAACAGTACTTGAAGTAAACTTTATAAATCTGATGATTTATACTGAAAGTGTATGTAGGTGGGATGAAAAGCCGACGATCAATTGAAAATTTTGACCTTTCGTATTGAAGATATGGATTTTTTTTCCCAAATCACCAAAAAAATTAGGTCTTTTTTGGAAAAAAATCCATATCTTCAATATGAAAGGTCAAAATTTTCAATTGACCGTCGGCTTTTCCTCCCTCCTACATACACTTTAAGAATATATCATTAGATTTATATAATTTACTTCGAGGACTGTTATATATCAAAAATTTGAAAAATATCACATTTTTATAATTTGTCATAAAATTTGTATTATATTGTGATTTTCAAAAATGAAAATTATTTGATATCAGAAAGACATGCTTCGTATTCAGAATGCAATTCGATAGGTCTGAGGTGCTCTCATGTCCCACAAAAAATACTGTCGAAACGCAATAAACGCTCATTTTAGATCCCTTAAACGTTAAAAGCATTGTATTCATAAATAAAGAATGCAATTACCGTATGCAAATGTGTTCGATCAGGCATATCTTTTCAAATGTACTATACGTACATATGTCATATTAAAATATGCAGCAATTATGCAATTTTTAATGGAAGAATTAATCAAATTCAAACGTGCTGTATACAATGAGATACAATACCACGCATGAATGAAAGCGTTAACTTCTATGCTTACAAACAAAATATTACATGTGTTAAATGATGATAATATAGATTTCAAACAATATTGAAATATTATTGAAAGAAATGTTTATTTCGACATAATAATTCCTAGTGCTCTCTCAAAATTATTTCTGCATTTTTCAGGGATGGTCTGTGCTTGCCTCAAAATATTTAACATCACATGCATTTCTATTTAAAGAAAGTATTTCCGAAAAGGAAGCAGATCAATGTCTATTGATGATATCAGGTAGTTCGTCAATGCCCTAGATCTACTGCTGATATCAGGTAGTTCATCAATGCCTTTATCTACTACTGATATCAGGTAGTTCATCAATGCCCTATATCTACTGCTGATATCAGGTAGTTCTTCAATACCCTATACAGGCCCTTAGCTAGCCCCCCCCCCCCTCAATTTGCAAAAGTATACAAAAAGTCCAACAATTTAAGAATTTGCGAGCGTAGCGAGCCAAAACATTTTTTAAGCTTTTTTGATCAAAAAAAGGTCTAAATTTTGGGACGAAAGTCCACTTTTCCAAGAATTGCCCCCCCCCGGAAAAAAATCAGCACCTGACCCTATATCTACTGCTGATATCAAGTAGTTCGACGTCGATGCCTATATATCTACTACTGGTATCAGGTAGTTCATCAATGCCCTAGATCTACTGCTGATATCAGATAGTTCTTCAATATGCCCTATATCTACTGCTGATATCAGGTAGTTAATCAATGCCCTATATCTACTGTTGATATCGGTACCGATATCGGGTAGTTCATCAATGCCCTATCTACTGCTGTTATCAGGGACAGGTAGTTCATCAATACCTTCACGTTGCCTGGTAGTTCATCAATACCTTCACGCTACCTGATATCAGCAGTAGATATAGGAACTACCTGATATCAGTAGTAGATAAAGGCTATCTACTGCTGATATCAGGTAGTTCATTAATGCCCTATATCTACTGCTGATATAAGGTAGTTCATCAATGTCCTATATCTACTGCTGTTATCAGGGACAGGTAGTTCATCAATACCCTATATCTACTGCTGATGTCAGGTAGTTCATCAATGCCTTTATCTACTGCTGATATCAGGTAGTTCATCAATGCCTTTATCTACTGCTGATATCAGGTAGTTCGTCAATACCCTATATCTACTGCTGATCTCAGGTAGTTCGTCAATGCCCTATATCTACTGCTGATCTCAGGTAGTTCGTCAATACCTTATATCTACTGCTGATCTCAGGTAGTTCATCAATACCTTATATCTACTGCTGATATCAGGTAGTTCACCAATACCCTATATCTACTGCTGATATCAGGTAGTTCGTCAATACCTTATATCTACTGCTGATATCAGGTAGTTCATCAATACCATATTTCTACTGCTGATCTCAGGTAGTTCGTCAATACCTTATATCTACTGCTGATATCAGGTAGTTCATCAATACCCTAGATCTACTGCTAATATCAGGTAGTTCATCAATACCCTATATCTACTGCTGATATCAGGTAGTTCATAAATGTCCTATATCTACTGCTGTTATCAGGGACAGGTAGTTCATCAATACCCTATATCTACTGCTGATGTCAGGTTGTTCATCAATGCCCTATGTCTACTGCTGATATCAGGTAGTTCATCAATACCCTATATCTACTGCTGATATCAAGTAGTTCGTCAATGCCATATATCTACTAGTACTGCTGATATCAGGTAGTTCATCAATACCTATATCTACTGCAGATATCAGGTAGTTCATCAATGCCCTAGATCTACTGATATCAGATAGTTATTCAATGCCCTATATCTACTGCTGTTATCAGGGACAGGTAGTTCGTCAATGCCCTATATCTACTGCTGATATCAGATAGTCTATCAATGCCCTAGATCTACTGCTGATATCAGGTAGTTCATCAATGCCCTAGAGCTACTGCTGATATCAGATAGTTCATCGATGCCCTATCTACTGCTGATATCAGGTAGTTCGTCAATGCCCTATATCTACTGCTGATATCGGGTAGTCTATCAATGCCCTAGATCTACTGCTGATATCAGATAGTTCATCGATGCCCTATCTACTGCTGATATCAGGTAGTTCATCAATACCCTATATCTACTGCTGATATCAGGTAGTTCGTCAATACCTTATATCTACTGCTGATATCAGGTAGTTCATCAATACCCTATATCTACTGCTGATCTCAGGTAGTTCGTCAATACCTTATATCTACTGCTGATATCAGGTAGTTCATCAATACCCTATATCTACTGCTGATATCAGGTAGTTCGTCAATACCTTATATCTACTGCTGATATCAGGTAGTTCGTCAATACCCTATATCTACTGCTGATATCAGGTAGTTCATAAATGTCCTATATCTACTGCTGTTATCAGGGACAGGTAGTTCATCAATACCCTATATCTACTGCTGATGTCAGGTTGTTCATCAATGCCCTATGTCTACTGCTGATATCAGGTAGTTCATCAATACCCTATATCTACTGCTGATATCAAGTAGTTCGTCAATGCCATATATCTACTAGTACTGCTGATATCAGGTAGTTCATCAATACCTATATCTACTGCAGATATCAGGTAGTTCATCAATGCCCTATATCTACTGCTGATCTCAGGTAGTTCGTCAATACCTTATATCTACTGCTGATCTCAGGTAGTTCATCAATACCTTATATCTACTGCTGATATCAGGTAGTTCACCAATACCCTATATCTACTGCTGATATCAGGTAGTTCGTCAATACCTTATATCTACTGCTGATATCAGGTAGTTCATCAATATCCTATTTCTACTGCTGATCTCAGGTAGTTCGTCAATACCTTATATCTACTGCTGATATCAGGTAGTTCATCAATACCCTAGATCTACTGCTGATATCAGGTAGTTCATCAATACCCTATATCTACTGCTGATATCAGGTAGTTCATTAATGCCCTATATCTACTGCTGATATCAGGTAGTTCATAAATGTCCTATATCTACTGCTGTTATCAGGGACAGGTAGTTCATCAATACCCTATATCTACTGCTGATGTCAGGTTGTTCATCAATGCCCTATGTCTACTGCTGATATCAGGTAGTTCATCAATACCCTATATCTACTGCTGATATCAAGTAGTTCGTCAATGCCATATATCTACTAGTACTGCTGATATCAGGTAGTTCATCAATACCTATATCTACTGCAGATATCAGGTAGTTCATCAATGCCCTAGATCTACTGATATCAGATAGTTATTCAATGCCCTATATCTACTGCTGTTATCAGGGACAGGTAGTTCGTCAATGCCCTATATCTACTGCTGATATCAGGTAGTTCGTCAATACCTTATATCTACTGCTGATATCAGGTAGTTCATCAATACCCTATTTCTACTGCTGATCTCAGGTAGTTCGTCAATACCTTATATCTACTGCTGATATCAGGTAGTTCATCAATACCCTAGATCTACTGCTGATATCAGATAGTTATTCAATGCCCTATATCTACTGCTGTTATCAGGGACAGGTAGTTCGTCAATGCCCTAGATCTACTGCTGATATCAGGTAGTTCGTCAATACCTTATATCTACTGCTGATATCAGGTAGTTCATCAATACCCTATTTCTACTGCTGATCTCAGGTAGTTCGTCAATACCTTATATCTACTGCTGATATCAGGTAGTTCATCAATACCCTAGATCTACTGCTGATATCAGGTAGTTCATCAATACCCTATATCTACTGCTGATATCAGGTAGTTCATTAATGCCCTATATCTACTGCTGATATCAGGTAGTTTATAAATGTCCTATATCTACTGCTGTTATCAGGGACAGGTAGTTCATCAATACCCTATATCTACTGCTGATGTCAGGTTGTTCATCAATGCCCTATGTCTACTGCTGATATCAGGTAGTTCATCAATACCTATATCTACTGCAGATATCAGGTAGTTCATCAATGCCCTAGATCTACTGATATCAGATAGTTATTCAATGCCCTATATCTACTGCTGTTATCAGGGACAGGTAGTTCGTCAATGCCCTATATCTACTGCTGATATCAGATAGTCTATCAATGCCCTAGATCTACTGCTGATATCAGGTAGTTCATCAATGCCCTAGAGCTACTGCTGATATCAGATAGTTCATCGATGCCCTATCTACTGCTGATATCAGGTAGTTCGTCAATGCCCTATATCTACTGCTGATATCGGGTAGTCTATCAATGCCCTAGATCTACTGCTGATATCAGATAGTTCATCGATGCCCTATCTACTGCTGATATCAGGTAGTTCATCAATACCCTATATCTACTGCTGATATCAGGTAGTTCGTCAATACCTTATATCTACTGCTGATATCAGGTAGTTCATCAATACCCTATATCTACTGCTGATCTCAGGTAGTTCGTCAATACCTTATATCTACTGCTGATATCAGGTAGTTCATCAATACCCTATATCTACTGCTGATATCAGGTAGTTCGTCAATACCTTATATCTACTGCTGATATCAGGTAGTTCGTCAATACCCTATATCTACTGCTGATCTCAGGTAGTTCGTCAATGCCCTATATCTACTGCTGATCTCAGGTAGTTCGTCAATACCTTATATCTACTGCTGATCTCAGGTAGTTCATCAATACCTTATATCTACTGCTGATATCAGGTAGTTCACCAATACCCTATATCTACTGCTGATATCAGGTAGTTCGTCAATACCTTATATCTACTGCTGATATCAGGTAGTTCATCAATACCCTATTTCTACTGCTGATCTCAGGTAGTTCGTCAATACCTTATATCTACTGCTGATATCAGGTAGTTCATCAATACCCTAGATCTACTGCTGATATCAGGTAGTTCATCAATACCCTATATCTACTGCTGATATCAGGTAGTTCATTAATGCCCTATATCTACTGCTGATATCAGGTAGTTCATAAATGTCATATATCTACTGCTGTTATCAGGGACAGGTAGTTCATCAATACCCTATATCTACTGCTGATGTCAGGTTGTTCATCAATGCCCTATGTCTACTGCTGATATCAGGTAGTTCATCAATACCCTATATCTACTGCTGATATCAAGTAGTTCGTCAATGCCATATATCTACTAGTACTGCTGATATCAGGTAGTTCATCAATACCTATATCTACTGCAGATATCAGGTAGTTCATCAATGCCCTAGATCTACTGATATCAGATAGTTATTCAATGCCCTATATCTACTGCTGTTATCAGGGACAGGTAGTTCGTCAATGCCCTATATCTACTGCTGATATCAGATAGTCTATCAATGCCCTAGATCTACTGCTGATATCAGGTAGTTCATAAATGCCCTAGAGCTACTGCTGATATCAGATAGTTCATCGATGCCCTATCTACTGCTGATATCAGGTAGTTCGTCAATGCCCTATATCTACTGCTGATATCGGGTAGTCTATCAATGCCCTAGATCTACTGCTGATATCAGATAGTTCATCGATGCCCTATCTACTGCTGATATCAGGTAGTTCATCAATACCCTATATCTACTGCTGATATCAGGTAGTTCGTCAATACCTTATATCTACTGCTGATATCAGGTAGTTCATCAATACCCTATATCTACTGCTGATCTCAGGTAGTTCGTCAATACCTTATATCTACTGCTGATATCAGGTAGTTCATCAATACCCTATATCTACTGCTGATATCAGGTAGTTCGTCAATACCTTATATCTACTGCTGATATCAGGTGGTTCATCAATACCCTATATCTACTGCTGATCTCAGGTAGTTCGTCAATACCTTATATCTACTGCTGATATCAGGTAGTTCATCAATACCCTATATCTACTGCTGATCTCAGGTAGTTCGTCAATACCTTATATCTACTGCTGATATCAGGTAGTTCATCAATACCCTATATCTACTGCTGATATCAGGTAGTTCGTCAATACCTTATATCTACTGCTGATATCAGGTAGTTCATCAATACCCTAGATCTACTGCTGATATCAGGTACTTCATCAATACCCTATATCTACTGCTGATATCAGGTAGTTCATCAATACCTTATATCTACTGCTGATATCAGGTAGTTCATCAATACCCTATATCTATTGCTGATATCAGGTAGTTCATCAATACCCTATATCTACTGCTGATCTCAGGTAGTTCGTCAATACCTTATATCTACTGCTGATATCAGGTAGTTCATCAATACCCTATATCTACTGATGATATCAGGTAGTTCGTCAATACCTTATATATACTGCTGATATCAGGTAGTTCATCAATACCCTAGATCTACTGCTGATATCAGGTAGTTCATCAATACCCTATATCTACTGCTGATATCAGGTAGTTCATCAATACCTTATATCTACTGCTGATATCAGGTAGTTCATCAATACCCTATATCTATTGCTGATATCAGGTAGTTCATCAATACCCTATATCTACTGCTGATATCAGGTAGTTCATCAATACCCTAGATCTACTGCTGATATCAGGTAGTTCATCAATACCCTATATCTACTGCTGATATCAGGTAGTTCATCAATGCCCTAGATCTACTGCTGATATCAGGTAGTTCATCAATGCCCTAGATCTACTGATATCAGATAGTTATTCAATGCCCTATATCTACTGCTGTTATCAGGGACAGGTAGTTCGTCAATGCCCTATATATACTGCTGATATCAGATAGTCTATCAATGCCCTAGGTCTACTGCTGATATCAGGTAGTTCATCAATGCCCTAGAGCTACTGCTGATATCAGATAGTTCATCGATGCCCTATCTACTGCTGATATCAGGTAGTTCGTCAATGCCCTATATCTACTGATGATATCGGGTAGTCTATCAATGCCCTAGATCTACTGCTGATATCAGGTAGTTCATCAATGCCCTAGAGCTACTGCTGATATCAGATAGTTCATCGATGCCCTATCTACTGCTGATATCAGGTAGTTCGTCAATGCCCTATATCTACTGCTGATATCGGGTAGTCTATCAATACCCTAGATCTACTGCTGATATCAGGTAGTTCATCAATGCCCTAGAGCTACTGCTGATATCAGATAGTTCATCGATGCCCTATCTACTGCTGATATCAGGTAGTTCATCAATGCCCTAGATCTACTGATATCAGATAGTTATTCAATGCCCTATATCTACTGCTGTTATCAGGGACAGGTAATTCATCAATACCCTATATCTACTGCTGTTATAAGGTAGTTCATCAATACCCTATACCGGTATCTACTGCTGATATCAGGTAGTTCGTCAATGCCCTATATCTACTGCTGATATCAGGTAGTTCATCGATGCCTTATCTACTGCTGATATCAGGTAGTTCATCAATGCCCTATATCTACTGCGGATATCAGGTAGATCGTCAATGCCCTATTTCTACTGCTGACACCAGGTGGTTCATCAATGCCCTATATCTACTGCTGATATCAGGTAGTTCATCAATACCCTATATCTACTGCTGATCTCAGGTGGTGCTGCTGACATTGTTCATCGGTACCTTGCATTCACTGCTGATATAAGTTCATCAATGGCCCCCTGATATCGAGTCACTAATGCCCTAAACATGCTGATGATACCAGGTATATAAGTCATCATGGTCATCAATGCCCCGTATATGACTGACTCGTATATGTAATATGATACCTCAACGGGTAGGTCATCATTGTCATGTCTCCGTATGTCATGTATTTCATCAATGGCATCTGCTGTTGATATCCGGTAGTTAATCACACCCCTGCTGTTATCGGGTAGTTTATTAATGCCTTTATATCTATTGATTGCGCACAGCCGCCGGAAGCAACCTCCCACGAATAGAGATTTACTGTAAAAATGAGGTAGGCCTACTAGTCAATATCGGTTCCACATTACGCAGTAGATGCCTTTTATCTACTGCTGATGTCAGGCAGTTTATCAATGTTGTATAATCTACTGCTATAATATCAGGTAGTTCATCAATGCCATAATCTACTGCTGATGTCAGATAGTTCATCAATGCCTATACTGCTGATATCGGGTAGTTCATCAATGCCATTATCTACTGCAGTTCATCAATGCCTATACTGCTGATATCGGGTAGTTCATCAATGCCATTATCTACTGCAGTTCATCAATGCCTATACTGCGTATACCGGGTAGTTCACCAATGCCATAATCTGCTGCTGATGTCAGATAGTTCATCAATGCCTATACTGCTTATATCGGGTAGTTCATCAATGCCATTATCTACTGCAGTTCATCAATGCCTATACTGCTTATACCGGGTAGTTCATCAATGCCATAATCTACTGCAGTTCATCAATGCCTATACTGCTTATACCGGGTAGTTCATCAATGCCATAATCTACTGCAGTTCATCAATGCCTATACTGCTGATATCGGGTAGTTCACCAATGCCATAATCTACCGCTGTCTTCAAATAGTTCATCAATGCCTTATATCTAGTATTTCTTACGAACGTTTCTGTAATCTTATGGTTCTTATAAAGCGTGAGTAATTTGAACAAATTCACTCCACCCCCCCCCCCACACACACATCCCCACACGTACAAACATCGGGTACAGCCCCACACCCCCCCCTCACACACCCCAATATACATAATTTACACATATTTTTTGTCCAAGAATAATTTTTGAATAATTTAAATATAAAGAATAGAAAATATAACATAAACGATCGTCTCTTGGTATTAATCGTAACCAAGTTATGCATTATTGGTTGCACAATAATTATACCAGGCCATAGGCGGTGATTATACATGCTGTTAGGATATTAAATAGGCCTACTACTTAAATACTATATCGACATTTCCATATGGGGAAAAGATTAAATATGGCCGAATTAATTAATAATTACAAAGTGTCATTTGTAATTTATGGTTACAGTTTTTCAAAGAGTATACATTAGGGATCAATTACTATGGTATATGATGTAGAAAGATATTTTTCCTTTAGGCGAGTCGGAAGGGTGCCTGAGCTAGCGGTGTTTGTGCTCAAATATCATACATGGAGGCCGTATAGTACTACCCTGAATTCCCAAGCAGATCGACATCCTTATCCATATGCGGAAATCCGTTTAGCAAAAATGTCGTCAAATTTGAATTAAGGGATCCAAAATGAGCGTTTATTGCGTTTCGACAGTATTTTTTGTGGGATATGAGAGCACCTCAGACCTATCGAATTGCATTCTGAATACGAAGCATGTCTTTCTGATATCAAATATTTTTAATTTTTTTAAAATCACAATATAATACAAATTTTATGACAAATTATAAAAATTTGATATTTTTCAATTTTTGATATATAACAGTCCTCGAAGTAAATTATATAAATCTAATGATATATTCTTAAAGTGTATGTAGCAGGGAGGAAAAGCCGACGGTCAATTGAAAATTTTGACCTTTCATATTGAAGATATGGGTTTTTTTCCCAAAAAGATCTAATTTTGTTTGGTGTTTTGGGAAAAAAAATCCATATCTTCAATACGAAAGGTCAAAATTTTCAATTGATCGTCGGCTTTTCAACACACCTACATACACTTTAAGTATAAATCATCAGATTTATAAAATTTACTTCAAGTACTGTTAAATATCAAAAATATCAATTTTTAATGATTTGCCATAAAATGTGTATCAAATTGCGAATTTCAAAAAATCAAAATTATTTGATATCAGAATGACATTCTTCGTATTCAGAATGCAATTCGATATGTCTGATGTGCTCTAATGTCCCAAAATAAATACTGTGCAAACGTTCATACCCCAGCCCTTAACGGGTCAAAAATTTTAAGGATCGAATTTTGACCACCTGTAGTCTTTTAAAACAATGGCTATGTGTACACACTTTACACGTATAGCTAATTGTTTCACCCAATTTTAGAGCGGACGAAAAGACCTAAAGAACCTTAAACGTGTTTAAAGGAGGATTTCTTGATCCTAGCATCCTCTTTTGATGACATTTTTCAGTAATTCGTTCAGGTATACCAGAACGAAATTCAAATTTGACGACATTTTTGCTAAACGAATTAATCTGCAAGAAATATTTGGTACATAAAAATTATGTAGCCAGAGGTTTCCAGTGGTTTTAATATCTCAACTTTTTGAGAAAAGTGGGGGGGTGAGACTGTGGATCTTGAAATGCCCTTCCCAGCAAACACAAAACGTTTTTGACATCATTCGCAAAAGGTTATAAAAGGTTGTCAGAAAACGTTTAAATGTCGGGTTATATAAAGGGTATATTAAGAGTATAAAACGTTTTCATAACCTAAAAGAACATTTTTTGATAATCTACTGCTCAGCAAATAAAATGTTTTACAGAAAACGTTTAAATGTCGGGTTATATAAAGGGTGTAAAAACGTTTTAATAACATTCCATAAACATTCTAAACAGAATGTTATTTTGGTTGAAAAAATATTTTGCGAAAAACGTTTGCCCAAAATATTTTCAATGACGTTTTAAAAACGTTTTCATGACCTTTATATAACCCGACATTTAAATGTTATTAAAAGGTTTTGAAAAAAACATTTTAAGAACATTTCTGTGTTTGCTGGGTTCAAATATTTTAACATAATGTTATTTAAGTATTGACACAATATTTGGCAAAAATGTTTGCAAAAATAGTTTACAAAAACATTTTTTGAAAACATTTAAAAATATTGTTAATATAAATCAAAAGCCAAAATATAACTTATTTAAAACGTTTTTAAAACGTTTTTGTGTTTGCTGGGTTTTAATTTAAGAGTGTATGGCGTGACCTACCAACATGATTCGTGCTATATACTCTGACTAATTATTCTCACAGTCCATGACTTCACGTCTATATGAATTTGGCTTCTATTCATTAGACCGTGTATTTTTCAGTTTTAATCAGTTCTTGTACATAATGATTTATTGTGTTGTACTTGACCAATAAACCGTGCAGAACACAAGTTAAAAACTGACGAAATATATGCCTTATATCGGTATCGCAGGTTACTGGTGGTAAATCTATAATATATATATCATTTCTGTCAAATTCTAATTTTGTTATTCTTTACCCAAAATGCTGAAATACCGGTAATATTAGTAATAACTACCGGGAAGGTTTTCTGTCCATTTTAAGCTTACATAACAAGGCAAAGTGAAATAACCCCCACTGGCTATTTTTGATCGTTTAACATGGAGTTCTATGGCAAACATAAAGTCATAATTATGACTTTATGTCAAACAAAACACAACAAATTTGGCTGGTTCCACTTTAGGTGTAAGTTGGGACATGTGTAAACATTACAAATAATTATGCAAAAAAATGAGGTTTACAAAAAAAGTATAATATAAAAAGTACATATCAAAAGATCGTACATTACGGCTTTAAATACTCGTATATCACACCACAGTATACATTTCATCTTGCATGACAGCAACGCTGCAATGATTAATATCAGGTAGTTCATCAATGCCATATATCTACTGCTGTTATCAGGTAGTTCATCAATGCCCTATATCTACTGTTGTTACCAGGTTGTTAATCAATAATGACCTATATCTACTGCTGATATCTGCAGGTAGTTCATCAATGCCCTATATCTACTGCTGATATCTGCAGGTAGTTCATCAATGCCCTATATCTACTGCTGATATCTGCAGGTAGTTCATCAATGCCCTATATCTACTGCTGATATCAGGTAGTTCATCAATGCCCTATATCTACTGCTGATATCAGGTAGTTCATCAATTCCCTATATCTACTGCTGATATCAGATAATTCATCAATATAGTTCATCAATGCCCTATCTACTACTGATATCAGGTAGTTCATCAATGCCCTATATCTACTGCTGATACCAGATAGTTCATCAATGCCCTATATCTACTGCTGATATCAGGTAGTTCATCAATGCCCTATATCTACTGCTGATATCAGGCACCGTAGTTCATCAATGCCCTATCTACTGCTGATGCCAGGTAGTTCATCAATTCGCTATCTACTGCTGCTATCAGGTAGTTCATTAATTCCCTATTTACTGCTGATATCAGGTAGTTCATCAATTCGCTATCTACTGTTGCTATCAGGTAGTTCATCAATTCGCTATCTACTGCTGCTATCAGGTAGTTCATCAATTCCCTATCTACTGCTGCTATATCAGGTAGTTCATCAATTCACTATCTACTGTTGCTATCAGGTAGTTCATCAATTCGCTATCTACTGCTGCTATCAGGTAGTTCATTAATTCGCTATCTACTGCTGCTATCAGGTAGTTCATTAATTCGCTATCTACTGCTGCTATCAGGTAGTTCATTAATTCCCTATCTACTGCTGATATCATGTAGTTCATCAATGCCCTATATCTACTGCTGATATCAGGTAGTTCATCAATTCCCTATATCTACTGCTGATATCAGATAGTTCATCAATATAGTTCATCAATGCCCTATCTACTACTGATATCAGGTAGTTCATCAATGCCCTATATCTACTGCTGATACCAGATAGTTCATCAATGCCCTATATCTACTGCTGATATCAGGTAGTTCATCAATGCCCTATATCTACTGCTGATATCAGGCACCGTAGTTCATCAATGCCCTATCTACTGCTGATGCCAGGTAGTTCATCAATTCGCTATCTACTGCTGCTATCAGGTAGTTCATTAATTCCCTATTTACTGCTGATATCAGGTAGTTCATCAATTCCCTATCTACTGCTGCTATCAGGTAGTTCATCAATTCGCTATCTACTACTGATATCAGGTAGTTCATCAATGCCCTATATCTACTGCTGATATCAGGTAGTTCATCAATTCCCTATTTACTGCTGCTATATCAGGTAGTTCATCAATTCGCTATCTACTGCTGATATCATGTAGTTCATCAATGCAATGCCCTATATCATTCTACTGCTGCAGGTAGTTCATCAATGCCATATCTACTGCTGATATAATGTATCAATTCCCTATATATACTGCTGATATCATTATCATTAATCAATAATGACCTATGTCTACTGGTGATATCTGCAGGTAGTTCATCAATGCCCTATATCTACTGCTGATATCAGGTAGTTCATCAATGCCCTAGATCTACTGCTGATAACAGGTAGTTCATCAATGCCCTATATCTACTGCTGGTATCAGGTAGTTCATCAATGCCCTATATCTACTGCTGATATCAGGTAGTTCCTCAATGCCCTATATCTACTGCTGATATCAGGTAGTTCATCAATGCCCTATATCTACTGCTGGTATCAGGTAGTTCATCAATGCCCTATATCTACTTCTGATATCAGGTAGTTCATCAATGCCCTAGATCTACTGCTGATAACAGGTAGTTCATCAATGCCCTATATCTACTGCTGATATCAGATAGTTCATCAATATAGTTCATCAATGCCCTATCTACTACTGATATCAGGTAGTTCGTCAATGCCCTAGATCTACTGCTGATATCAGGTAGTTCATCAATGCCATATATATATCTACTGCTGATATCAGGTAGTTCATCAATGCCCTATATCTACTGCTGATATCAGGCACCGTAGTTCACCAATGCCCTATCTACTGCTGATGCCAGGTAGTTCATCAATTCGCTATCTACTGCTGCTATCAGGTAGTTCATCAATTCGCTATCTACTGCTGCTATCAGGTAGTTCATCAATGCAATGCCCTATATCATTCTACTGCTGCAGGTAGTTCATCAATTTCGTCAATGCCATATATCTACTGCTAATATCAGGTAGTTCGTCAATGCCCTATCTACTGCTGATATAAGGTAGTTCATCAATTCCCTATATATACTGCTGATATCATTATCATTAATCAATAATGACCTATGTCTACTGGTGATATCTGCAGGTAGTTCATCAATGCCCTATATCTACTGCTGATATCAGGTAGTTCATCAATGCCCTATATCTACTGCTGATATCAGGTATAGTTCATCAATGCCACATCTCTACTGCTGTTATCAGGTATCAAAATCTGTGTATCAAATTGAAATGATGCATGTGTTGCTAGAATGGAATGCCTGGCCATCATGGTCATGGTCATCGTTGAATGTATATTGGCTTTTAGATTGCAACTTTTAAATCTGCATATTAGTATTAAAAGAGTCACCATGGCAACAAATGTTTTGACTATTGAGACAAATGAGGTATCAAAATGAGAAGAGATAACCGGACTTCCTTTTGCTATTATAGGTCTATACCGTGTAATGGGTTACTATTCCATACATCCCTATCAACGACATGACCTTAATCTCCCACACATGGAGTGCGAATTTCAAACGGGGTTACCTGAATGATAGACCCGCCCTCGGGTCCATGGAGAACGACTGGTAATGTAGATTATATAACATTAAATAAACCCGATAGAGCTGTAGTATTATAAAAAAAAAACAACAAGTTGGGATGTAGATTAATTGCGTTTTCGTCAACACACAGTGCTCCAGGAGCAATATAACTTTGTTGCTTGCAGTTAGGGCTTAGTAGTGTGTTGGTATTATTCTGTGAAGGAGAAGGTGGTTTTAGCTCAAATTATTTACCCAGAGATGGAACTGAGACTGTGGGAGAGTCTACCTGAATGTGTGACCCCATTTGTAATCTACGTGTCTGAGTTTAAGTTCATGAATTCTGAGTATGAATTTCAAGTAGAATAGCTCAATGATCGACGTCATATCGGTATAGATCACAGTAATTCAGCCTGTATCTGTATAAAGAGACACTTTTAAAGGTTTTGAAACGGGCTATAAATACCCGGGCTTTTAGTAGGAAGTTCACCAATGTCCTATCTATTACTTTCATAAGGAAGTTCATTAATGCGCCTATATCTACTGTTTCATATAATTCCAAAGGGCGATATTGTAAAACACAGGAAGAAACAACGAACGCGGAAATGTAGTTTAAACGATAAAATTAAATGAATAATAATGATGATCTGAAACTGGTAAAAGGGAAATGCTCATTGCAAACTGTGGTCAATTTTGTCCCGTCATTTCAAACTGAGAGATGTTCGGTACGCTGTTAATATCATATTCAAATATATAGTGTATATTCTGTATTGCATATGCTATAGCGGAAATTAGTTAATTAATACCATATCTATATAGGCCTACCTGTTGATGATATCAGTATTTCATCAATGACCCACATTTACTGTTGATATAATTATATTTCAATATGCCATTTATCTACTACATGCTGTTATCGGGTATTTCAACAATGCTCTATATCTACTGCTGATATCAGGTTGTTCATTCATGCCCTATCTTCAGCTGTTATCAGGTACCGCGATACCGGTAGTTCATCAATACCCTATTTCTATACATGCAGTTATCGGGTAGTTCATCAATGTCCATTATCTACTGCTGATGCCCTATTATGTACTGCTGATGTCAGGTAGTTCATCAATACCCTATATCTACTGCTGTTATCAGGTAGTTCATCAATGCCCTATCTTCTGCTGTTATCAGGTACCGCGATACCGGTAGTTCATCAATACCCTATTTCTATACTGCAGTTTACTGCTGATATCAATTGTTGTTATCGGGTAGTTTATCAAAGCCGTATAGCTACTGCTGATATCAGGTAGTTCAACAATGACCACATCTACTGCTGATAACAGGTAGTTCATCAATGTCCATTATCTACTGCTGATAATATCTACTGATGTTATCAGGTAATTCATAAATGCCCTATATCTACAGCTATCTACTGCTGTTATAAAAAAAAAAAAGGAAGGTTCATCAATGTCCATTATCTACTGCTGATAATATCTACTGATGTTATCAGGTAGTTTATCAATGCCCTATATCTACTGCTGATATCAGGCTAAATTATTGATACAGAGTCTCGCTGTTTCCCTTTTTGAACTATGATAGGCGTACTATTTCATCTATGCCATGCCATGTCCGTCACAAACTATAGACCTACTAGCTGAGTTATTTCTCGCCTATAACTAGAATGGGCAGTGTGGCGAAAATCGTATTTAGCGAGGACGCTAAAATGTTGTTCAAACCATTCAATTTGTTATTCTTTAACAAAAATAATGAAATAATATCAGGAACGGTTTTTGACCACATTATGAGGTAAAATAAACTGGATATAATGGCCGTTTAACATGGAGCTCACAACATTAATTCAAAATTACGAATTTAGCTGATTCCATTAAGGTTTAAAATGAGGTAGGTATACACATTACAAAATATGAAAAAAGAAATCAGGTTTGAAAAAACGTTAACAAATTTCAGATTAAAAGATGCGATGGCCCTCTATAGTGTACTTTCAGCTGAAAAAAAACTAAAGAAAATAAAATCTTATTGAGGGCGCAAGGGAATTTTTTTTATTTCACCTTGTACGGTCAGACGTTTCACGACAGGACATCATTAGTGATCTGGCTTGTATTTGGTGACCATGAGTATAGATGAGAAAACAACCCATCATAAAACAATGTTGCTTAAAGGTAAATTGACCAATATTTTATGACTTCGGTACTTTTACTTTACTTTAAATGAGTTTAAACGGTCCAAATTTTTTAGATTTGGACCATTTTTAACCTCAAGTTTACTTACTTTGGGGGGGTGACAAAAATATTGATGTGGCTATTTGGAACACGAATAAGTACCCTTTAAGCTATTCAATTCGAATTCGAAGTACAAAAATTGGTATGCAAAATTTACATTCTGCGAGTCTGCTCTCAGAATTCATCTTTTCGATACATCTCATAAGCCTTTGTGGGACTGCTGATATCAGGTAGTTTATCAATACCCTATATCTACTGCTGATATCAGGTAGTTTATCAATGCCCTATATCCACTGCTGATATCAGGTAGTTCCTCAATGCTCTATATCTACTGCTGATATCAGGCAGTTCATCAATGCTCTATATTTACTGCTGATATCAGATGCCCTATATCTACTGCTGATATCAGGTAGTTCATCAATGCCCATATCTTCTGTTGATATCAGAATGTCCTATATAGTGCTGCTGATCAGAATGTCAGAATGTCCTATATAGTGCTGCTGATATCAGGTAGTTCATCATTGCTCTATATCTACTGCTGATATCAGGTAGTTCATCATTGCTCTATATCTACTGCTGATATCAGCATCCAATACCATATATCTACTGCTGATATCAGGTAGGGTAGTTCATCAATGTCCTATCTACTGCTGATATCAGGTAGTTCATCAATTCCTTATATCTACTGCTGATATTAGGTAGTTCATCAATGTCCTATCTACTGCTGATATCAGGTAGTTCATCAATGCCCCATATCTACTGCTGATATCAGGTAGTTCATCAATGCAGTATATGTATGCTGATATCAGGTAGTTCATCAATGCCTTATCTACTGCTGATATCAGGTAGTTCATCATTACTCTATATCTACTGCGGATATCAATTAGTTCATCAATGCCATATATCTTCTGCTGATATCAGGTAGTTCATCAATACTTTATCTACTGCTGATATCAGGTAGTTCCTCAATGCTCTATATCTACTGCTGATATCAGGTAGTTCCTCAATGCTCTATATCTACTGCTGATATCAGGTAGTTCATCAATGCTCTATATCTACTGCTGATATCAGGTAGTTCATCAATGCCCATATCTTCTGTTGATATCAGGTATAGTTCATCAATGTCCTATATCTATACTGCTGATATCAGGTAGTTCATGCCCTAAATTTACTGCTGATATCAGGTAATTCAGCAATGCCTTATATCTTCTGCTGATATTAGGGAGTTCATCAATGTCCTATCTACTGCTGATATCAGGTAGTTCATCAATGCCTTATATCTACTGCTACTGATACCAGGTAGTTCATCAATGCACTATAATTATGTACTGCTGATATCAGGTAGTTCATCAATGCCCTATATCTACTACTGATAAATCAAGTAGTTTGGCATTACCATACATCTACTGCTGATACCAAGTAGTTCATGAATATGTTATCTTTTGCTGATGTTAGGTAGGTCATCAATGCCCTATATCTGCTGCTGATACCAGGTAGTTGATCAATGTCAAGTAGTTCATCAATACCCTATGTACTGCTGAATAATGCTGTTATCAAGTAGTTTGGCAATACCATAAATCTACTGCTGATACCAAGTAGTTCATGAATGTCCTATCTATTGCTGATATCAGGTAGTTCATCAATGCCCTATATCAATTGCTGCTGATATCAGGTATTTCATCAATGCCTCTACTGCTGATATCAGGTAGTTCATCATTGCTCTATATCTACTGTTGATATCAGGTAGTTCATCAATGCCTCTACTGCTGATATCAGGTAGTTCATCATTGCTCTATATCTATAACTGCTGATATCAGGTAGTTCATCATTGCTCTATATCTATAACTGCTGATATCAGGAAGTTCATCAATGTCCTATCTACTGCTGATATCAGGTAGTTCATCAATGCCCCATATCTACTGCTGATATCAGGTAGTTCATCAATGCAGTATATGTATGCTGATATCAGGTAGTTCATCAATGCCTTATCTACTGCTGATATCAGGTAGTTCATCATTACTCTATATCTACTGCGGATATCAATTAGTTCATCAATGCCATATATCTTCTGCTGATATCAGGTAGTTCATCAATACTTTATATACTGCTGATACCAGGTAGGTCATCAATGCCCTATATATACTGCTGATATCTGGTAGTTCATCATTGCCCTATATCTACTGCTGATATCAGGTAGTTCATCAATGCCCTGTATCTACTGCTGATATCAACACCCAATGCCATATATCTACTGCTGATATCAGGAAGTTCATCAATGCCCCATATCTACTGCTGATATCAGGTAGTTCATCAATGCAGTATATGTATGCTGATATCAGGTAGTTCATTAATGCCTTATCTACTGCTGATATCAGGTAGTTCATCATTACTCTATATCTACTGCGGATATCAATTAGTTCATCAATGCCATATATCTTCTGCTGATATCAGGTAGTTCATCAATACCCTATATATACTGCTGATATCAGGTAGTTCATCAATGCCCTATATCTACTGCTGATATCTGGTAGTTCATCATTGCCCTATATCTACTGCTGATATCAACACCCAATGCCATATATCTACTGCTGATATCAGGAAGTTTATCAATGCCCCTATATCTACTGCTGATATCAGGTAGTTTATCAATGCCCCATATCTACTGCTGATACCAGGTAGTTCATCATTGCTCTATATCTATAACTCCTGATATCAAGTAGTTCATCAATGCCTTATCTACTGCTGATATCAGGTAGTTCATCATTACTCTATATCTACTGCGGATATCAATTAGTTCATCAATGCCATATATCTTCTGCTGATATCAGGTAGTTCATCAATACTTTATATACTGCTGATACCAGGTAGGTCATCAATGCCCTATACATACTGCTGATATCTGGTAGTTCATCATTGCCCTATATCTACTGCTGATATCAGGTAGTTCATCAATGCCCTGTATCTACTGCTGATATCAACACCCAATGCCATATATCTACTGCTGATATCAGGAAGTTCATCAATGCCCCTATATCTACTGCTGATATCAGGTAGTTTATCAATGCCCTATATCTACTGCTGATATCTGGTAGTTCATCAATGCCCCCCATATCTACTGCTGATATCAGGTAGTTTATCAATGCCCTGTATCTACTGCTGATATCAGCATCCAATGCCATATATCTACTGCTGATATCAGGAAGTTCATCAATGCCCCATATCTACTGCTGATATCAGGTAGTTCATCAATGCAGTATATGTATGCTGATATCAGGTAGTTCATTAATGCCTTATCTACTGCTGATATCAGGTACACTGCGGATATCAATTAGTTCATCAATGCCATATATTTTCTGCTGATATCAGGTAGTTCATCAACACTTTATATACTGCTGATATCAGGTAGTTCATCAATACCCTATATATACTGCTGATATCAGGTAGTTCATCAATGCCCTATATCTACTGCTGATATCTGGTAGTTCATCATTGCCCTATATCTACTGCTGATATCAACACCCAATGCCATATATCTACTGCTGATATCAGGAAGTTCATCAATGCCCCTATATCTACTGCTGATATCAGGTAGTTTATCAATGCCCTATATCTACTGTTGATATCTGGTAGTTCATCAATGCCCCCCATATCTATTGCTGATATCAGGTAGTTTATCAATGCCCTGTATCTACTGCTGATATCAGCATCCAATGCCATATATCTACTGCTGTCATCAGGCAGTTCGTCAATATAATACTGCTGATATTACATCGTTCATCATTGCCCTATATCTACTACTGATATCAGGTAGTTCATCAATGCCCTATATCTACTGCTGATATCAGATAGTTCGTCAATGCCCTATATCTACTGCTGATATCAGGTAGTTCGCCAATGCCCTATATCTACTGCTGATATCACCGTAGTTCACCAATGTCATATCTACTAGTACTACTGATATCAGGTAGTTCATCAATGCTCTATATCTACTGCTGATATCAGGTAGTTCAACAATGACCACATCTACTGCAGATAACAGGTAGTTTATCAATGCCCTATATCTACTGCTGATATCAGTTAGTTCATCAATGCCCTATATCTACTACTGATACAAGGTAGTTCATCAATGCCCAACATCTACTGCTGATATTAGGGAGTTCATCAATGCCATGTATCTACTGCTGTTATCAGGTAATTTATCAATGCCATATATCTACTGCAGGTATCAGGTAGTTCATCAATGCACTATCTACTGCTGATATCAGGCAGTTCATCAATGCCCTATCTACTGCTGATATCAGGGAGTGCATCAATGCCATATATCTACTGCTGATATCAGGTAGTTCATCAATGCTGTATATCTATTGCTGATATCAGGTAGTTCATCAATGCCCTATCTACTGCTGATATCAGGTAGTTCATCAATGCTCTATCTACTGCTGATATCAGGTAATTCTTCAATGCTCTATATCTACTGTTGATATCAGGTAGTACCTTGTGGTTAGATGGAATTGGCAACAACTAGATGTCATGTATGACTGACAACTCAAAGTCACTGCTAAAATTTAATGTTCCCGGGCAAAATCCAATGGTCAGGGACGTGCCGCTGAGATTTTGGAAGTGGACCCATAAATATACCAAATTTTCAAGAAATTTGGACCCATTGATATACCAAAAGTCAAAATTTTCGGCCGAATTTAACCAAAATTGTCTTAGTTTTTACAAATGTTCCCAAAATTTTGGGAAAATTTTGAAATTTTAGCTAGATTAAGGAAAAATTGGGCTGTTTTCGAAAAAATTGAGAAAATTTTGAAAAAGGACCCATTCATATACCAAAATAGGCTTTGAAAAGGGGTCATTGATATACCAGAAGGCCGAAAATGCTACCCATGTTTGCGGCACGTCCCCGTATGGTCATTTGTACTGGGTACCCCCCCCCCCGGGATTGGGATGCACTTGCTACGTCATATGTGGAGGTTATGAATGGCCTATATGTTAGATAGTTCATCAATGTTCCACACAGAATTCTATATAAAAACATCTACACTTTCATTCTTTCAAGTATGATCATGCAAAATTTATTTCAGATTTCAAATAATTACAAGTTCAGTCCAATTTTGTACAATAAAGCATTATACAAGACACATCAGATTTTTGCAATATTTGTAAACAATTTGACCAAGAATACATGTTGAAACAATACACACCATGGGCTGAAAGACATGACCTTAATCTCCCACACAGGGAGTGTGAATTTCAAATGGGGTTGACTGAATGGGTGACTCCATTTTAAATCTACACCCTGTGTGGGAGATTAAGGACATGTCTTCCACAGTGGGTGTAAGGATTTCAACTGGAAAAGCCCCTGGCATCACCTCGAGTTTGATATAATGAAAGACAAGAGATAAAAAGACTTTACCGCGTCTGACATCACTGTCAATCAAATCCCATACGATCCTTGTTTGGTTAATAGTGCGTAAAAGGCCGATTTATCCAGTGCCGATCGGAGAAAAGGAATAGCTGAAAATGGCGAAAAATTACGTACTTTTACAAGGCAAAAAGCAACTGTTCTAGGCATTGTTGACATGGTGCCTTCGGGAAAGAAAGTTTCCTACCGCCCGGTTATCCTGCCGCATTCAGCAAGTCATCATCACAACACTTGTAAACAAACCCTGCTCGAGTTTGATGACGTCAGACGTGATAAAGTCTTTTTTATCTCTGTCTTTCATTATAGTGACATTAGTGCTTTAACATCCTTGAACATGTGATTTGATACTGTAACCAGCAAAGTGTAGCTACATGTATGCAGTGGCATAGCCGAAGGGTCTTACCCCCTATGCACTGCTGGCCATGTTACATTTAGGCCTTTTTGTACTTTTTGGTCAAATTTTTCTCAAAAGTTTTTCCCCCTTAAAAGTTGCCTTCCCCCCAAAATAAAAGTCCTGGTGACACTAATGCAGCCACGCCACTACCAGACTCGAAGTGACATAAGGTTTAGGGATAAAGCAGTGTTCAAATTAAGTGGTAATAGTCCCAAACAAAAATGTTTGGTAGACTCATAACCGGTGCGATCTTACCTTTCCGATGTTGATTAAGATACTTCTTGCATCGATCCCGAGATGCGGAAAAAACCAATAGTCATTTTGTCCCACATAAATGAATAAATAACAAAAACCCCGATCCCCGGTGGACTCACCCAAAAGGTGACGTCACACCATATGATAAATCCCTTATCCGACTTGGGATCCCCTACCGGACCAAACTTGTAGGGGTGGCGGGGTCCGGGATAATCAACATCGAAAGGTAAGATCGCACGGTTATGAGTCTACCAAACATTTTTGTTTGGGACTAGACTCAGTACACCGGTCGATCTTACCGTTCCGATGTTGATTAAGATACTTCTTGCATCAACATCTGAAAGATCGATCTAGCAAGTAACCGGCGGATGGAGGTACAAGATTGGTCAGCATCTGATCAGGGATCGGGAGCGGGTAACGATGGTTTTCGCGAGGTCAGAAATATTTTCCCCCAACGAAAAAGAAAAAAAAAAGACCACGCGATCACAGACATAAACCTCCTTACTTAATAAGTTTGGTGGTTAAGAATAGCGACACTGGTTCTTACCATGCTGAGTATTCTGTATAGTCTGAAAACCTGGTACCCGTACACCACCATATTATGATCGCCCGAACAATGTCCCGGTAAACCTCCCGCCCGTCTCTGATTACTAACGTAAACGGAAGTATCGTAGAGAAGGACGAAGGTGGCTTCCGGGACACCGCCTGCTAGATCTCCTCAAGGGACAACCGAGCGGTATACCCAAGATGATGAGATAGCTCGTGTCGAGTGGGTCGTGGGGACGCGAAACCTTCGCGATCCCCGGACCCCACCAACACCTGGACCAGCCATTGCGACAGCGGCTGGACCGAAAGGCTCTGTAAGGGTGATGAATGCGGTCGTGAGTTCCTCGCAAGGCTTGTGTTCGGAAGAAATAGTGCTGCAGCGCCTTATCGGACACCCCAGCCTATCTTTGGCTTCAGCCGAACCTTGCCCAACCCTGGGGATTGGAGAGGGACGAATGTCGGTATGCACGCGCCGTTCAGTAGTCACGAGAACAGAGCGCCCGAAACAGTGTCGCTCCAGTGTTTGTGAACACGGAAGCTACCCCCGAGACCGTGTGCAACTCAGCACCGCCGGCCCGAAGCCAACGCCAAACCGGAAAGCCATCTTGAGAGTTACGTATTTAAGCGTCGCTTTTGGACGGAAGGTCAAAAGGTGACCCTTAAAGTAATCTAAGACTGTGTTGGGATCCCTTAGGAGGATCACTTTCCTTTTTGGTAGACACTCGTTGAACATACCGTCGAGGCGTAGACTAATAAGGTAACCATCGGCTATGATAGTCGACCCGTCTCGAAACCTCGGTGAATGGAGAGGACAGCTGACTTATAGCTGGCCCCAGTGGCCCGCTGAAGTCTTGCTTGGAACTTTTCTGTCAGAAACTCCGGAACTAGCAGCACAGAGGCTCTAGCGGAGAGCTATTTGTCTCATTGCACCAAGCGTAGTATGGAGCCAGACTCTGGCTATACGCACGGAGGGTAGACTTCCGTCTAGCCCGGCGATGAAAAACAGCTTCTGATGAAAAGTATCCCTCCGCTGCGTGTTCCTGGTAAGGGCCATGCAGCTAACTGCAGGTGCTCTAGTGATAGACTGGGTACCTCCGCTCCGGGCATCCGGAGTAGATCTGGTACCTCGGGGAGTGCCAGCGGCCTTGCCGCTAGCAGAATGACAATGCAGTCTTCCCACCCGATCTTGGCCACCACCCTCATGAGTAGTGAGATCGGAGGGACTGCATAAGCTGTCATCCTCCCCAGTCTATGGACAGAGCGTCCACGGTGAATGTTTGGGGTCCGCGACCCTTGAGCAGTATACACGGCAGTGGATGATTGCGATGAGATGCGAACAGATCTTCGAGGGTGGTACATCCCTTGAAGATCGTCTGAGCGACTCTCTGGAGCAAGGGACCATTCTGCTGGTCCCGACACCCTTCCTCGTGACAGATTGTGCGCGAGGATGCTGGTGACGCCAGCGATGTGTATCGCTCTCATCGTAATCTGCCTGAACTTGCACCACCCTATCAGGTGTCGTGCATGCAGGCTCAATCGTGGTGGCCCGGAGTCCCCTTGTCTGTTGGGGTAGGCTACCACGGTTGTGTTATCCGTCAGGACAACGGTATGTGATTCCACGATCACCTCCTCGTAAGCGAGGGAGGTTGATGTGAAACTCTGTCTCTATGGCCCCCATAGGCCCGAGACGGAGTCTCCGTGGATGTGGACCCCCCAGCCCCGTTTTGACGCTATGGTCGTCACTACGTGACATACCGGGGATGCAGGAAACCTGACACCCTGGGTCAAATTGGGCTGATGGGTCCACCACCAGAGTGCCTTCTCGCGCGATCTCCGACAACGGAACCGCGAGGGATATTGGTGACGACTGGGCCTGCAAGCAGGCTAGAAGGTGTAGTTGGGTAAGCCTAACGAGAAAGCGGCAGTACAGTACGAGGTCTACCATACTGGCCATTAGGCCTACCACCTTCATCCATGCCACAGCGGGTTTTGCCCGAGACTCGGCCAAGAGTCAGGCACACCGCACCATGTTCGTCACCCGCTCGGGTGAGAGCGCCGCGAACCCCTCCGTGAGGGTGATCTGGGCCCCTACAAATAGTGGTGTCTGCGTTGGGACCACGCTGGACTTTTTTTTTGAGCTGATCAAAAAATCCAGGGTCCCTCTCCCTACGTATTATCGACCCCATGATCCCCGTAGCCTTCAGTGGAGTGCGTCCGTATATGAGCCAAACGTCCAGGTAGCAACTGATGTTGACACCCCTGTGCTTCAGGTGCGCTGCCACCGCTCTGACCAAGAGTGTAAAACACCCTGGGAGAGATGGACAGGCCGGATGGCCGGTATCAAAACTGGTAATTTTGATCCTGTACCTAGAAGTGCAGATGCCTCCGATCTTGAGAGGCGATTGGCATATGCAGATAGGTGTCCGAGAGATCTAGCGATGCTGTTCCCATGCCCCTGATGGAGCAGGCTAGCACCGAGGCGAGAGTCCCCATTCTGAACCTCTTGGGCCTGAAGAACGTGTTCAACAGCCTGCGGTTCCGTATGGGGCTCCCGTCGCCGGTCTTCCTTGGAGCCAATGGCTCCAAGATCACCCGTAGAACGGGGGGTAGGCCGGGACAATCGCCCGCTTCGTGAGAAGCTGTGTGATCCCTGTCAGTAGTGCCCGACGCTGGGGGCCGTCTGACGGCACTACTGTGGACCTCTGAAATGTGCAGATGAATGTGGGGAGACTGGGTTGCCAGTCTGTAACCCCCACTCACCACTGACCATACCCAGGCGCTCAAAGAGATGGTTTCCCACCTCTGGGTGAAAGCCATAAGCGGTCGAATCCACTGGGAGATTCCCCTGTGGAAAAACGCTGAGCCCCCAGGAATGCTCTGCCTAGCTTCCCTTGGAAGAGCGCTTGCTCTTCTTCGGGCTTGCCAGCTGTTCCTGTGCTACCCTTGCGCCTCCCAGAAATGGGTGCTGCAGAGGTAGTGGGCTCGGGTACTGTTGGTGGTGCACGGCCTGCTGAAGTCGGAGCTCCTACCCATGGTAAGGGCAGTTTCGACCTCTTCAGAGTGCTCCGTTGGTAGCTTCTTTGCACGGTCCTCCACCGTGGCGCAGAAGCATCCAAAGAGAAAAAGGACCCTGCCTTTCCATCGCGTTGAGCGATTGGAGTGGCAGGCCCCTCCCCCCGGCGCTGAGTGGACACCCTATGGGCTAGGCCCATGGAGCTCCCGTTGAGGCTAGCTGTTAGCACCGCTAATAGGCTCACCTCGCGGAAGAGCTCAGATGTTGTCTGAGCGTGATACGCTTGACGACATCTGGGTCCCTCTCGGATCCCCTCAGGTAGGTCCCGTGGTCCTCCGCGTTACACGCAGAGGAAGCGTGCAAGCACGCGGCGCCATAGCTCTACTGAGCTCGACAGCCCTCGATATCTACCCGTGAGGTTTGCGGGAATGAGAGTGCAGGCGCCCCTGTGAGGAAGCAGCAGCTGAGCATCCTACTGAAAGGATCCCTGGTCCTCCTCCATGGACTCCCCTTAGGGGGTGTCCGGAGGAAGATCAGTGCTGTTGCTCCCCTCGCGGGCCAGCGGGGGAAGGAGACTGTAGTGATGTCACTACCGGACTCAGCTTCCGACTCCTTTCCCTCGCCCACAGTATCCGTATCATGCTCCGATGATGACGGTAACTGAGGACGGGCATCTGAAAGCGGGTAAGAAGGCATAACCACTGTGTGGCTCGCCGACTACCTGCCAGCAGAAGAGGGAGTACTCCGCAAGACCCTGAGGTATCCGCCATGGCACCACTGGGTCCGCGATGCTCTCGCAGCCGTCGTCCTAGCGCTAGCAGCACGGGCCTACCCTGATCAAGATCTGGGTTAGCCCCATGCCGGCTGGCCTGGTCAACAGCTGATGTTGGTACTGCGTGGCCATCGCTAGGTGACACTTGCCACGGTGCTAGGCCGTGGAAGAAACACCCTGCGGCGGGTACCACGGGGCATACCCAGCCGGCAGCTGACCCTGAAAGGATCCGCCACCAGGGTAACCCCATGGTACTGCAGTACCAGCACCGCCTCCCCTTGTTGCCACAGAGACTGTGGCGACTAAAGCGGTGCTGCGGTACGGTGCGGTATCAGCGTGGGTACCCGTGAGGGTTCCCAACTGTGGACCGCTGTACCCTCGCCACACTGCGTTCCCTGTTTGGGGGATCAAGCTGTGTGCTGGCGTGGTACCGGCGCGGTACTAGCGTAGGTGCCCGTGAGGGCTCCCGGCTGTGTACCACTGTACCCATGCCTCACTGCGTTCCCCGCAAGGGGATCAAGCCCGTGGGGATGGGTACCCCCTATCCGGGCTGTCCCTGGGCTAGAGGGAGGTGGCCTAGTACCACGGGTAGCTGGCGTGCATACCCCGATCAATCACCTCGCCACCTGAATAGGCAGCGTCAATCAATGGCGCTCTGCCCTGTTGCTTTGACCGTGCTCGATCAAACGAGGGTCCTTGGCCCATTGGCGGTAATGGATCACCGCGCTCCGCTGGCTCTCGAGGACATAAGTGGGTTGTTGATCAGCTAGGCTGTTCAAGCTACTTACTGTACCCTCTAGAGCCTCGCCCAAGGTCGCTGTGTGTGGCGGACCACTCACGGCAGCTATGGGCGGGTGCATAGCGGCTACCACTGAAGTCAAGCCGTAGCTCGTCTTTGTAGCTGCCACCGAATGCACCTGGGTCGCTGGCCCGTGAGAGACTGCGAGCCCAACCCCTGAATAATCGCCAGCCAGTCCCTGTGGACAGCCAGCAGCTATTCTAGGGCCCAGGGTATCACTCGGCGGTCCCGCCATGGAACGCTGCCGTGTGACAACCCCAGTTGGTTCTGCTAAGACTACACCCACAGCGTTAGCAGCGGTATCGTCTCTGCTGAACCCATGCATGCTAGGGTTCAACCCAGGCAAGCCCGGGTACCCTTGCATGCTGCCCGTCGCTAGCTACTACTGTGGCTGTTTGAGCCTGTAGATATGCCTGCAACAGGCGGGTGTCCTCCTGCTAAAAACCCGTGAGGATTTTAAGCTAGAGGACTGGTATCCTCCTGCTACAAACCCGCTAGGGTTTTCGCTGAGTGGTTACCGCTCTGCTGCCTGCTACTTTGCTCCGACGTATAGTCAGTGCTTTCGCTGGCTGCTGAGCCTTTGGGCGCTTAGCAGTCCCGAAGGAACCGCCTGCTTGTCCGGGGACCGGAGCCCCCTTAAGCAGACCTGCCATGACCCATAGGGGCTGTCACAGCAGAATCTACCGTATCGACTGGTATCCTCCTGCTGCAAAACCCGCTAGGGTTTTCGCTGGTGGTTACCGCTCTGCTGCCTGCTACTTTGCTCCGACGTATAGTCAGTGCTTTCGCTGGCTGCTGAGCCTTTGGACGCGCTAGCAGGCCCGAAGGAACCGCCTGCTTGTCCGGGGACCGGAGCCCCCTTAAGCAGACCTGCCATGACCCATAGGGGCTGTCACAGCAGAATCCAGCGTATCGAGCTTAGCAGTGCCCTTGGTAGATTTCTTCTTCGTCTGATGGCGATGACGGAGCCTATCCAAATCGTCAAGCTGGAACTCGGAGAGTCCTAAGCAAAAGAAAGACATCTAGAAGATCGTGAGCACTCCTGTGGGTGAAACAGAGCGGGTGTGGGTCCGCTCCGTCACCAGGGAAGGGCAAGCCCGACAGGGCCGAGGCGAAGCGAGGAGAAAAGGGAGGGGGGCACTACCCCCCAACACGCGACTCAAGCCCAGTAAGCAAACCTGAGCACGGAGGCTGGTCGCTAACGTTAGTGGTAAAGTAAGGACTGGCTAACTTTATTACTAAAATGTCAGGCAGGTCCCTACCAATCCCCACCGTATGAATATCTGATTAACTCGTCTTTATTGGACGGTAATGAAGACATAACGATAGAGTAATCACCCTAACATAGCAACAATAACCTACCGTACATGAAATACAATGTGTATGTACAAACATCTATTGTAACTTACAGGCTGCAATGGTTGTTTTACGTGGGAAACCAAATGAATGCCGTCAACGAGCGGCCATTGTGCAATGCTCGTGTGCCCCGTATACAAACGGAGGCACGATATGTAGCTAAGTTTTGGATCGCTTTTTTTGTCACTTTTTAGCCAGAAAATGCCGTCAAAACTATCCTCAGCGAACAATACCGGTTTGGTTTTACCTAAGGTGTGAAACTACAACCAGATATCTCGCCTTTGGTCGAGAAATTGATACACAGTGCTATGAACAATCGATAGGCACGCGTCTGTGTCAGTCGGAGACCAAGGAGGATAAGGGACGATCATATGGTGTGACGTCACCTTTTGGGTGAGTCCACCGGGGATCGGGGTTTTTGTTATTTATTCATTTATGTGGGACAAAATGACTATTGGTTTTTTCCGCATCTCGGGATCGATGCAAGAAGTATCTTAATCAACATCGGAAACGGTAAGATCGACCGGTGTACTGAGTCTCTGGGCGTCCTGATGCCCAAAACTGCCATGTGATGACCAGAAATTCTGACTTCATCTGTCAGACACACATACTTAGACATTAAAGTGTTTATTTTTCCGGTTTTGGAGTGTCCCACGACCTAGAGCTAAAGTCATGGTTGACATTAAAAAAAAAGGAAGAAAAATAGGCCCTTGTGTTTTATGTTCATGTCATACTCTATTTAATGATTTCAAAATGGATACAAATACATTCAATGCATAATCATTGTAGAATATGACATGAACAAAAATGATAACTTTGCATATTAAAAACACTAGGGCCTTTTTTTCCTTCTTTTATCAAAGTTTCAACCAAGAATGATCCTAGCATTTAGCTCTAGGTCCAGGGACATTCCAAACTGGACCAAAACAAAATTGGAAACATTTCTGCCTAAATATAATTATATATACGGGATGAACAAAATTTTTGGCGGATGACCAGATTTTATCACATGGTATCCGGAGGATGACCAGATTGTTTTCATTTTATTGAAGTGAACACTGTAAATATGGCACTTTGAGATAGCCTGTCCACTTTATTGTGGTTTATCAGCATGCAGGCAAGTTCTTGTGGTACAAAAAATAAATTACAGTCCAAGCAGTAAAGCTGAATTTATACTTGATCGCTTTTGCAGTAAGCAAATCTCATGCATGCTCAGTGTTTACTTCCATTTTCAGAGTGTCAAGCCGATCAATCGATACCAGTTGCTGAGGCAAAAACGTCGCTATTGCAAGTTGAAGAAATCTCAAATTCCAAGCGATGTCACTTGATGCATGAATGCATTATCCAATCATTTATAACCAACTTGATCTATCATTTTGCAAATTAATTTGCCTTTCTCGATTATAAACTTTCAATTTTAATTGTTGTCTGCAATCGCTATCCGCCCTGATAAGTATATATAATGCAAAAGCGATGAGCAATGCATCACAAAATTCGGCGATTGCTCATCACTTTTCATTATTATGTTTTGTTGAATCCAAGTGTGTAAAAATATTGGATCCAAAACATAATAATGATAAAATTGGATGCTTTACGCCCAATATTTATTGGTCTCGCTATGAGTTTTAAAATATGGGCTCAATTGATCCAATTTTATATCAAAAGCTGTGCATCGCAATCGCTCGGCGATCGAGTATAAATTCAGCTTGACACAATTACTATATGTAGCAAGCAAAGCTGTGAAAAACTAAAGTTGATCAAATTATGAAAAACTGTTTTATGAGATAAACTTACTTGACAAATTATGTTTTTCACCCCAACTTGCATTTTCAAATTGAAAGACATTAATCTTTGATAAACTAAATTCATCAACCAATTATTGAAAAACAAAGTGCTTCCAGGAAAATCTAAGGTTTCCAATAACCTCAGTAGTTTATCATGAAAAAGATTAGTTTTTCATGAGTTTTCAAACATTTTTGAAAACAAACATTTGTAATTTGAATTGAAAGTGTTAACAAAAGAATTTTTCAAAACTGTTTGCCAAAAATATATAGACAACATCTTGAAAATGTGGTTCTAGTGTTTTTTCATATCACATGTTTTCATGACCTTTGATGACACAAACTGCTCCATGGAGGCCGGGGCAATACATATACGATACAATACAGGGTTCGCAGGTTTTTGCCGCAGGTTAAAACCGCTTGGCAAAAACAGTTTTTGCCGGCAAACTAAAAAAGTGATTTATAGTTCAGTTTTTTCAACTTTCAAAAAATTATTTCCTGAGTGTAACAAGGCCAGATTTTGTAATTATAATTAACATATTAAGAAATTAAAGGCATGCGTTTTCATTGCTGAAGTGCATTTAACCGAAATGTGGCAAAAATCAAATTCAAAACTTTTTCGTTTTAAGGGCTTGATGAGACAAAAAAAATTATTGAATGATTCATTAAAATTTTGTGTTACTGTTTATGAGCTTTCTGACATTACTTTTTAATATTTGAGTGATTATATGTGAGTTTTTGCCAGTTTTTGTCGGCAAAAACCCTGATACAATAACACACATCACAAAACATCAAAAGTTTAGAACCAAGTAAAGTATCATGTATGCTAGACCTTTGGTGTTTTCATTATAGCCTAATTATGTTTGATAAATAAGGTAATAATTCAAGTACCGTAACTCGGTTTTCTAAAATACATGGAGTAGATTGTGTCACATAATCCGATATTTAAATGTTACCGAAACATTTTGGCCAAAACCATGACATGGGACCATGTTTATTAATGTTTTAAAAACACATTTTTGTGTTTGATGGGATGTTTTATATTTCCTTTTCTTATGTGCATCATACATTTACATGAATACCGTAATTAAAAACATGCTTGTTTTATAGGCCTACATCTAAATTTTCACAAATGCGCATAAGGCACAAAATGTCCGCATTTTGAGTAAATGCCAAAGAAATTACACCAAAAGAGTACAGACTCTGTCATAAGTTTATGTTGCTCATGCAAGGCAAAATATAGTATATCTATGGATTATTTCTCCATGCATCTGGTAAAACTTCAATTTCAAGGGTGTGTTTGCATTGTGTGAGAAATGCACTGAGTGCCATCATTCAATATCAGATTTTTGCTCATAAATGATGGAGGTACACTGTTTTAATTTTGTCTGCATGCGTGATATTCAGATTTACCATGTAGCATTGCCCATGATGCAATTCTGAGTTTGTACTCTTTGGTCCGTATGCACAAAAGAGTTAGACCAGGTCTAAAGTACTTAAACCTGGTCTAAGTGGAATTTAGTCCCAGGAGAAAGGACATTTTCCTTCACATTTGTGTAATTTATTTTGTATTATTTTTGAACTTTAAATCTTTACAATTTGATAGCTAATCTTGGAAGGAAGAGTAAAGGACCATTCCTGATGTAACTTGTTCCACTTATTAGACCAGGTCTAACTTTAGACCCGGTCTAACTCTTTTGTGCATACAGACCTTTAGGTTTAATCTCAAGTACATGCTATCTTATTGCTACATTGAGATATTCCATCCACGCAACTCCTATGGAAGACACCACTTTAATCTCCCACACTGGCAGTTGTAGACTTCAAATGGAGTCACCCATTCAGGTAACCACATTCAAAATTCACTCCCTGTGTGGAAGATAAAAGTTGTGTCTTCCATAGGGGGTGTATGGATTTAAGCTGGAATAGCCTATTTTAAATGAAAATTACAGTTACCATATATCTAGTAGGGATGACCAATGAACCATCAACTTGATTAGAACACTCCCATAGACATGCAGGGAGCTCAACTGTGCACTGCTTGCACAGACATTTCTAAATTGAGCTCATTCTTTTATTTTTCATAATTTTTCTGTAAAAATTGGGGATGTTAATGCCAATTATGTTTTGTAACTATCTTGCAAATTACAGCAACATAACTTATTTCATTTTTCTGTAAGTGCGAGTCAAAATTGGTCCATCGTCACAGTGCGCTTAATTGCCAGTGGCTGAGTTCAGCACTGCTAAAGAATGGCACAAAATATTCATGTCAATAAGATCAGGTGAACAACGTGGCCTACTGAGCTGTAATTTGGCAGAGTTGCCAGTAATACCTCTATCATACCCTCTGTAAAAAGGTTAAAAATTGAACAAGTAGATCTCGAGTTACAAATTAAATCACCAGCTTCCCTTTGGAATTTCCATACTCCTTTCGAATCATGCTAAGAAGACACCTTTCTGAACATAAATGTGAAGTTTCGTGCTCATTCGATGTATTGTTCACCTGATTTCAACCCTAAGCGTTTTCTTATATTTAGGCCTATACCATCTACAACTTGCTGCTGGCGATACCTTGTTTAGAACTTTCAAAAGAAGTACCTATACCTGAATGTGCAACCATAACTGTTTCCAAATAGCCCTTGAAAATCATGCAGGTAACCGAGGTCATGCATTGAATTGTATTGAATAAGGTATACTACGGGAACCAGCACTTTTGTTAGAAGTCACATGAGCATGATGAGTGAAGTGGATAACCTCTATTGTTGTGAATGAGTCAATGACCTTCAATGACACTTAAGATTTTCTTTGCATACACCTACTAATTGGTCATATTAAACCCAATAACATTGAAATTTTTGGTTGTGAAAAAAAAAGTTCACCTGTAGGCTGTACTTAGTGCAATTTTGATTTTGTGCCATATCGGCCATCTTGGATGATTTTTGCCAAATTTTCTCTAAATGCATGATTTCAATGCCTCGGTTTGAAAAAATAATTTATGCCAATGACTAGTAAAGTGCCATTTCATAAGAAACCCTTTGATACTTTCACAATATGCTTGTTTCATGTTTGCATATATGTTAAAATAAAGAAATATATAAAGGTAAATATATGCTTATGCCAATTTTGCTCCCAATTGCTATTTTTGGACCTTATCATTTCATTTCGTTCCAATGACCGGTCAAAATGGGAAACTTTGAAAATTCATAATTCGAAAAGTTTTTGACCGATTTTGACCATTTAACCACCAAAATACTTCTATTGATGAGTTCTATCCAGAAAACGATCTTTTGTAGCAATAGGGGCAACATGAAATTTTGATGGTTATCCCTATATCTAGCTATTAAAACCTGCATGAAGCACTGCAAATTCTCATCATGATTTTCACAGCAAGGTCAATTTTGGTAAAATTTAGCATATGTGACCACCCACCGCGAACCTCTATAAAATCGGTATTACTTGATTTTGACTTGAAATGAAAATGAAAGTCGCATTCAAATGTGCATCCAACCAACCATAACTATATGCTTCTGAATATCGCATGAATTCAAATATCATTTTAAAGCTTATAATGATATACTTTCTAAATATAAAATAATTTATTATAAAACAAAATTGACCAGATGCCAAACTCTGTGTGAATCAAATTGAACTCCAGTGGTGTAGCGTGGGTCATCCGATGGGGGGGGGGGCACCACCATGATTGGGAGGCACCGGGTCTGATTGGGGAGGCACCGGGTCTGATTGGGGGGCACAAGCCATTTTTTGGCAATTTTCCTATGGAATTTTCTAAATTTTGCAATGCCCCCTCCCCCGTGCCACTATGACGCTACGCCACTGTTGAACTCACAAAATCATCTTGCACGAATCATGCTAATCAATTGAACTCATTACTGCAAGTGGAATAAGCATGATTTTATGAGAATCGATTTTGATTCTCGTAAACTAAGTTTAGGAAAATTGTTGCTAGAATTGATTCTCTGATGATTCTCGCCGAATTTGGAGCCCTGCAGACTATGTAATCGGCCCCATCTGAAACCCTAATATGTAGGAGGTTTAAGTTGAGACATAAACAATTACTTCCACTTGGAATAGCTCTGAACTTTGTTCTTAAAATAGCTTGATTCTCTGATGATTCTTGCCAAATTTGCAGCCCTGTGAACTGTGTAATTGTCCCCATCTGAAACCAGAAAATTAATGTACATGTGGGAGGTTTTTAGTCTAGTCCCTGGCTGCAAAAGTTGAGACACAAACAACGATTCCCCTAATCCCCTTAACAATGCTCTGAACTCTGTTCCTTAGCAACCAAAGCAATATTATTTGCAACTCGACTCAGCATTGCCTCTATCTTGCCTCTCTCTTCAAATTCTGGACATGACGACCAATGTTTCGCGAGATGCTCATTAACGAGCCGATCGACCTCCTTGCGAATCGTGTACACATGGGAGTCCAATTCCAGCGTCAAAATTATTGCAACATCCGTATACGGCGCATTGTCGTTTTCGCAGTAGCTGTGAAACAGCAACGCAGAGCATGATGGGAGTTTATCAAATTGATGAACGATGGCTGCTTTGCTCTTCCTATCAAAACCGTATCTGAATTGACTATCAATGCTACGTTTCGTAGAATCGTGATTGACATTCGCAAAGTCGCTTCCATTCACAAGAACAGGTTCGATTCTATGTCCGAGGCCGCCAAGTCCTGTGGTGTACAGTTGTCCAAGTTGACCGGCGATGCATGCAGTTGTGACACTCGTACCAGGCTGACCGGCCAACATGACCACTACTGGCCTATCGGGTATATCGCCAGCCACTGCAGATTTGAAGTGACTCATTGGAGCCGAGGCGATAACACTCCAGAATCTATCACTCTGACTCGGAAATCTGCTCTTGAGCTCATTCAGTTTTGACAGGAAAAGTTCCAGTTTTTCATTTGGTGTAACCATGGTAACAACAGGCTGACTTTGTGCAGTGGTTCCTTTGTACATGTACAATACCGATACAACAACAAGTGCTAATAGTATGCAAAACATGCACACATGTGGAAGAAAATTGTCAGCTTTTTTAGTATTTTTTGTTGATTGACGTTTAGGTCTACTTGTCTGTCGGGGTTCTCTCGCATTCCCTTTATTGGTTACTTTTGGCACCAGTCCACTTACATGTTTAATATCTCTTTTTCTTGCCCGCGGTGATGCTGGTACGTGTCTACGCCTACCCTTGTCAGTGTCATTACTGTCTTCATCTGAAAGATTTTTCACCTTTTCTTCATTTTTCTTATCGTCATCATCGTCCAGTGAGTGATTAACATCTTTTCTGTTCTCTGCAGCCATGTCCCGTAGCCCTTTTCTTCTGGTGATAGGGGAGTTCATTTTGGTTCACCATACATGTAGATCAGTGTGTGTAGTATCTACCAAAGGGTTGCTGTTGAGAGCATGTCGGCTTCAGTAAGCATGTCTTATCTGTAGGAATTCATAAATAATAGTTCATAATCATAATTAATCATTAGGAAATGTATATATATTGAGCGTCGCGACCGCAAAAGCTAATCCACTTTTCCGTGCAATAACAGGTCATTTTTGCCTGATGATCGCCGTGCAAACGTGCGTGAAACCGATGGTTGCAAAATAAACCCAATTTTTTTACATATGGTCGAATCCAACGAAAAGTGTACACGGAATGTTCAGGGCCATAAAAGTATTAATCAATTGGCATTCGTTTTTGTATTGTGTTTATTCGCCTTGATCATACGCTTCGCGCCATATATAATAAGACCTCCTTCTGTGAAAACATGCTATTTTTACCCATTTTTTCAAAATATTTCTTAAAGTATTTTTTAAAACATCTAAATCAGTTCTGAAAAGAAGTCATTGGATTGAATTGGATTGAATCTAAATTGATTTCCTGAAAGGTGTGTATTCAAAGATTGCCTGTTCAATTTTTCACATATTTGTACATAATTATGAATTTTTTGTGATAATTTTTCGAGTGGTATTTTTTTACATTACCTCACGAATACAATTTTTCATAGCACTAGATATATCTTTAAAAATGGAAATCACTAATAAATGCGCATAATTAATACAAGCTTTGATATGTCCAATACTGAAATGCATTGCATTTGGACATCTTTATTATTGTGTTTAGCTGCCAGAAATTCTAAATGGCACAAAGGTAGGTTTGGTAAAAAATATGCATTACCTCCGAATACATGTTAAAAGCTGTGTCATTTCCACAAACTGAGAGAATAGTAAACAATAGTTAAGCAATAGGTGCAGGGTAATACACTCTTTATTTCTACCAAGTTTCAATAGCCTGCGTTTAAATATTTCTGAGATGTCAACAATAAAAGCAAGTATTCAGTAGGTAAATTTCGGTAACGAATGTTACCTACTGAATACAATTTGACATCATGACAGTATTGTGAAACACCGCCATTCATGCCAATGCCCATATTGGTACATAACAAAGGCCTGTATGTTTGCTATCAAATCATATGTCAATGAAAGTTGCGAATTCACATACATGCCCACCATGCACAACTGAATACGGCTTTTTTGAAAAATATGTACTGAAATAGACGACGGTCTGCTAATTTGAAAGAAAAAAGCAGATTCGTAGAAGATTAAAAGGGGATAAATACTTGGATTTGTCAGCTGTCATGTGTGGTTCATTTTAAACGTTTACCAACCTTCTGGTTTCTGAGTAATTTGTGTCCAAATTGGTTTATTCGAAGGTAACTTTTGACGTTTTTGCTAAGTTTACCTACGAATACCATGGACAAAAACAACTTTTCTTATTGTCTCATGATCTAGACAACACAGTGGTGGACCCTAGTATAAAGCTAATTGTAGTTGCCCTCAAACGAAAGGCCACAAGTTGTAACTGACTCCAAGATGGACTTCACAAGTCTGCAATAACGGTTTTAAGCAATTTGTGTGCAATTAAGCAAATTAAAGTCACTTTAGTGCCTTTGTTTCTTACTTCAATCCTCTTTCAACCACTGTGAACCAAAATATACATGATAGGGTCTCAAGTATCAATAAACGCACATAAAGAAAATAATGCATTCAAAGTGCTTTATAAAATGAAGATTTGATTGCAATATCCACCAAAAGTCTAATTCTTACCTACAAATACTGAAATGTTACTTACGAATACAGCATAATACATGACATGTGTAATGAAGTGTCCCTACCAATGGAAATTAATTGTCAAAAACTTTAAGTGGTACCCCCAGACAATATTATTACCCATACGGATTCATTCAACAATTATTTTGTAAATTTGCTGTTTTAACTACTTGTATATAAATGAAGTGTTGAAAATCTTACTAAAAGCCATAGGCGTAGATCCCGGGGGATGGGGGATTTACCCCCACCCCCCACCAATATTTTGCCAGGGGGATGGTCCATACAATCATACCCCCAATGTTGACGCCTGATAATGGGTTTCTGACCAAATTAACCTCATATTTGCACATTTTAGCCCCAAAAGTGCAAATTTTCGCGCGCTTCGAATCTACTTTTACGCGCATTTATATCATAAACTAATTTTGTCGCCAAAGGGTGCTGGACTGACTATACTTCAAGATTTTTTTCCAACTTCATCCCCCCCCAATGTCAAAAAGAAATCTACGCCACTGCTAAAAGCATTAATAAATTGTTGATCTAAGGTAAAAGCACTTATTCATTTGGACGTACCATCTGAAAGAGATCTAAAAACTACCATTTTATTTTTTCATTATCATAATAGCAAAATTTGAACCTCTAAACTCAATATAGAAATGGTTAAATCGCTCATGTTACCTACGAATACCCAGGTTTCTTCACCTATTATTTTATAAAGCATTAGGTGTATGCGTATGATTCCTAATATTCCTGAAAACAGATATCCCACTCGTTCTTATACAATACATGTATGTAAATATTTATTCATACTCATTTGATAAATAAAATACAGAAACTGACCTAAACTTCATTTTCAATTTTATAAACTAGCATAAATTAACTAAGATCATATTGATAGCGTTATGAAAATAAAAACAAATATTTTCTGGTTGAGCTAGCATTTTCCTGACACCCCGTGGTCTACATTACCCGAAAAAAGTGTTAATGGGAATATTCCATTTGTTTTAGGTTGATTAGTATTGCGATAGTGAAAGCATCCTAGTGGTATTCGTAGGTAACATTGGGTTTTGATGTCACATCACACGTCCTGGATTTATTTTTCAAGATTAGTAATGGCACTTTTGGTTACTATAAGGCCAACATGCCATCAATCAATGGGCAAAAGAAAAAAAATGTGGAGACATTTTTATTTTGGACTTTTATTTTTGGCCCGTGTACACTTTTGGTTGGATTCAACCATATGCGACACGATCTGGTTCTGGTCCATAGGCGGCAAATTTGAAATTGAGATTATAAAAACAAAAATATGGAGTAAAAAAGCAATAAAATATAAGAAAATACACACCACAAAACTTTATAGAACCAAGTATGTGAGACCTTGAGTGTTTTAAGTATAAGCCTAATATTTGTATAAGGTAATAATTATAGTACAGTAACTCATTTATCAAAAATGCCTCTTTGGGCATCAACCAGATCATGTCGAGGCATACAATACACACAAACAAATATTATGCAAGTATAGGGGGCTTAGGGGCTGTGCAACAGGCGCATAGCAAGGTGAAAGTGGGAGCTGGTGGCCTAATGGTGAGTGAGAGCGTCCATCTAGTTATCGCAAGGTTGTGGGTTCGAATTCCACGCTATCCTGAAAATCTTAAGTCAATCCGCCCATCCTGATCCGATGAGATGGAAGCACGGACAATGCAAAAACAATATGCCTCGCAGTGGAGGCATAAAAAATATTTCAGTATAATAATATACAACAATCATTTTAAATGAAAAAGAAAATATTTTGTGCTTTAAAGTTCCAAAAAACAACTTTTTTTAAAACCCCCTTATGTACCCTAACCCATAATGGAAGATTCGCACTTTGTAAAAGCATACTGGCGAATGGCGATACCATTTTAAGAACAGGTATATTATTATATAGTCAATGTGCTACAAACAGCGCAGCAGGAATTTTCAACACACAAGGACAGGAAAAAATTATATTTTTGTTGGAATCATGTGGCGTTTTATTGGACTTTCTTTACCGTTGAAAATTCAACTATTGGACTAATTTTGATAATCAAACTACTATGCACTTCTCTAATATGAATACCGCAAATTCTAATTTTTTTCAAAAATGTATAATTATTTGTATCAAAAAATTCAAACTTTTAATTTGGCTATAACTTTGAAATATGACCTGACAAGAGTGCAAAGTTCATTGGCACCATGAAATATGACCTGACAAGAGTGCAAAGTTCATTGGCACCATGAGAAGGTCATTTTCTAGCTAGTTCAAACTACATACTACAGTTTGCAGAGCCATGAATCGAATCCATGGGTTCCTACAGTCACCCATGGAAAACAGTGTACTGAAAGCACTACACTGTGTCCACATGGGCCATGACTGAGCTTGTTTACAGTAATTCCCTCAGAATATACAGATTCCACAAATATGGGTAGCATTTTCAGCCTTTTGGTATATCAATGACCCCTTTTTCTCAGCCAATTTTGGTATATGAATGGGTCCTTTTTACAAATTGTTTTCAATTTTCTCGAAAAATAGCCCAATTTTGCCTTAATCTAGCCAATTTTGGTAATAACAATGGGTCCAAATTTCTCGAAACTTTAGTATATTTTATGGGTCCACATTCAAATTCTCAGCAGCAGCACACCCCTTCCAAAATCAAACTTGAGTACCCCCGGGCCCTCAATAACTCCAAATTGACATGACATTGAATACTATTTGTTAATTTTCATACCAAAATCATGAAAATCACGGAAAACATGGTTTTGTTGAGTCCAGCGGCTGCATGCATAGGACCATGAAAATAAATATGGCTTTACATATGTGATGGTTTACAGTACGGTACAGTAACACTCAAACTGTTAAAGCCATATTATAATATAAAATTTCTTTAAAAATAGATTTAGTATTTATTTTCCATAAAATGTTTGCTTTTACTGTCAGATATGTCCCCTTTTAATTTTGAGCCAAACAAGTACAGTGAGGTAAAGCGAAGAATTTTTTTTTTCTACTAGCGCCTATATATGCATGTTACTCCACCGGCGGTTGTAATACAGTACGATCCTCTGGCGTGACGTGTGTGTGTCCCGCACGCCGTGTACGTAGTAGGCCTACTGTCTGTGTTATGAACAACACATACGTGTTCCGACTAATATTTCTATCCTAAAACGACGGTTCCGGCAGTTTATTCAAAACCACGGATTTTGACAAAACTACAGCACCTAAGGCTAAAGTCTTGATATTTTGCATCTTTGTTTTTTTAATACTAAAGTACTATGAAATTTCATGATGAACGTAAAAATACATTTAAGGAAACAAGGAACGCAGTTACATCAACAACACAAAAAGCCGAGATACTGAATGATCAATTCTGTTCTGTATTTACGCGTGAAAACCCCCAACTTTCTGACGCGCCTGTTTTGGACAATCCTACTATGCCTGATATTAAAATATCAGTGGACGGTGTGACCAAATTACTGAAAGATCTTGACCCAAGTAAGGCTTCAGGGCCCGATAATGTCCCAGCCAGAATCCTTAAAATTACCGCTGAGGAAATTGCCCCAGCATTGTGTATCATTTTCCAAAAATCTTTGGATTCAGGCGAGATTCCTACATCATGGCTTCGCGCTAATATAACTCCTCTTTTCAAAAAAGGGGAACGCACCTGCGCTTCCAATTATCGCCCTATTTCGCTTACATGCGTATGTTCCAAATTACTAGATCACATTATTCATTCCGGTGTCATGGCTCATTTTGATAAGTATGCAATACTCACCGACAAACAGCACGGTTTTAGGAGTAAGCATTCTTGTGAAAGCCAACTCATCCTTACCGTTCATGATTTAGCTCAAGGTTTAAATAAGAAATCCCAAATTGATATGGCAATTATGGACTTTTCAAAAGCTTTCGATAGCGTACCCCTGGGAGCGTACCCCACAACCGGCTTTTATTTAAACTTGAAAGATATGGTATCCTTAATAACACACACAGATGGATCAGCAACTTCCTCAAGCACCGTGTCCAGAGAGGGTCAGTCGCCGGTGGCGAACACTCGACCTGGGCTGGCGTTGTTTCGGCGTCCCTCAGGGCACGGTGCTTGGCCCGTTGCTGTTCCTCATTTACATAAATGATTTGCCTAACAACTTGCATTCATCTGTTCGTCTATTCGCAGACGAATGCGTCTTGTATCATGAAATTCAAAACGATCTTGACGCTGAGGAGCTCCAAGAAGAGACACCCTGGTTAAATGGGAAAAGGACTGGCAGTTGTGTTTTAACCCCCTCAAAATGTTTCATTATGCGTCTAACTCATGTTAGATCCCCCAAACACTACAAACTTGGTGACACAACACTGAGTGAAGCTGATGGCCACCCCTATCTGGGCGTATACATCACCAACAAACTCGCCTGGAATAGTCATGTTAATCAAATAACATCCAAAGCCAACCGTACTCTTGGGTTTATAAAAAGGAATTTATATTCCTGCCCACAATCCACCAAGGAAGCGGCGTATAAAAGCCTTGTGAGACGTTGAATACTCATCCGCCGTATGGGACCCATACACCAAGGATCTTTCCAACAAGATCGAAATGATCCAGAGGAGATCAGCTCGCTTTGTTCTTAACGACTACAAGTCACAGTCACCAGGAGTCGTCACCAACATGTTGAAATCCCTAAACTGGACATCACTGAGCGACAGAGGCAAGGTACACAGACTCACCATCCTACAATGTACTTTACAACAAGCACGCCAAGGTCACTTATCCCTGCCAACTGGAAAGCTCCTACAGCCGGTCCAGCGTCAATCACAGCATTCTCCATTCAAACGCCTACACTATAATATCAACCAACAAAGACTGCATGAAACATCCGTACTTCCTACTACGCACAGTATTACAGTAATAGACTGGAACTCTCTACTTGAGCATATTACCAACATATCATCCATACCTCAATTCAAAGAAGCCGTAACAAACCACATCCAAGAATCAGCCAAGCAACTACAAGATTAATAGCAGAATACATGCGCACACACTTCCTGACCGTCTGACTCCACCTGGAGTGTTGGCCAGTATTCGAACAAAGACAAACTTAGTACATTACAAAAAAATGTAAAAACCTGAAAATTTGAGGGCATTCTTCTCAGCAAATGTTATAAATATTACTTTAATTTGTAAAAGTTATTCTGCAAAAAAAACCCCGGTGAGCTAATTCGTGGCTAAACTTCTCAAGCAACAAATTATACAAAAAAAAAAAAAAATGTTAAAATTTAAGCTTACTGACGATTGCTGGCCCGGGTCACATGCGAGCACATGATCACAAAAACAAACGGGCGCAACAACAAAAACATGGCATGTCAATTTCAATCTACTACTGCTGCAAAATTACCTTTTGGGGGCAGAATGCATGGAATGCAGACCCTGCAGCAAAGAGAGACGTCCAAATGATGTACTGTTGTTTTGATTATTAATTTCCCGATTCGTGGCGCGTATGGCGGGAAACCCCATGACCTTTGAACTTCAAGCTGAATTTATAATACGCCATCGCTGAGCGACAAGCGATTAGTATCAGTTAGTATGTGACCAATGAGGTAGCGCCCTTTTCCAACGCAACAAAAAACACTCCACTTCATTGGCTAAAATCCGATCGTTATTGCTAACCGATGCAGGACCATGAACTCAGCTTTACCATCGGGCTTTAACCTTTGATTGAACCCAAATTCGTTCACCAGACTTCGTTTCACTCGCGATCACCCACAAATTTAGGCATCAGGAGCCCGGGTTCAGGAGACAATTTTTTGTAAGACTGAGCTCAAACTGAGCTCATGTGGCTGTGTGAGTTAGTCAGGACTTAGGACGAGGTGTTTTAAATTCAGGAGGTTCTAGACTAGACTTTTTTTTTTGGTAGGCTAGGAGGACAGGTAAGCTTATTAAACTTTATCATATATTCATAAGTTTAAGGGGGTACTACACCCCTGGCCAATTTTGTGCCTATTTTTGCATTTTTCTCACAAATTATAGCGCATTGGTGACAGGTAAGATATGTATATTATAGGTATCCCAGGCAAACCTTAGTTAACACATTTGCTTGTCAGCGAAATTCGCCGAGACCGGGGCCCAAACACAATGCATATCATAGAAATTTGAATTTTTTTCGAGAATAGGTCGGTGAAGGAAACCTACATAAATATGTTTTCTATACTTCACTTGACCCAAATATATGATTTTTATGGTGATAATCAAGTCGCACATGGAATTATAGAGGGATTTTGATAGCAGTTCCATTTAAAAAAGCTGCTATCATAATGAGACTAAGATCTAGAAACACCCCCGAAATGCCGTTTTGGGGAATTTTGCTAGCTGAATCTTTTTGATGAAAGTCAGTCTTTGACAAGATGTAACTTTGCTACAGAAAGTGCTATGAAAAAAAGGTTTTCAGTTTTGGCTTTGTTTACTCAAGGGCTTAATTTGATATATAAAATGATGCAGTTTGATGGCAAATTTGAATTCACCTAGCATACCTATATATTATAGGGGCAAGGACTACAACTACTGCACTGAAAATTCAGCAACTCAAGGCAAGTAATTATTGATTTATTGATCAAATATTGGTGTTCCCTCATTTTTGACTGTAACTCCACAACTGTTGTCTGTGCGGAAATAAAATTTCCAGTGCAGTAGTTGTAGTCCTTGCCCCTATAATATACATTCTCTTGGTCGGGCTGACGTCACAAATGGGAAATAGCCTTGTAAAACCAGTGTGCGCATGTGCAGCGCATATATGTGCAGTTCCCTTTATCGAGCTGGTTGCTATGCGCGCGCTTGTGCAAAGGGGACGAAGGGGACAATGTTCCCGGATGTCCGACCGAGTGAATATCTTACTTGTCACCAATGCGCTATTATTTTTGAGAAAAATGCAAAAATAGGCACAAAATTGGGCAGGGGTGTAGTACCCCCTTAAATGTGACATGTACTGTAAATTGTAATATAAATGATGTTATGATTAAGGGCTGTGCAATTTATGAGCCCTGGCCGGGGGAGGGTAAAATGGGGGGAGGGGGGGTAGTTCACCACGTAAACTTGTATGGCATAGAATCAGTTTGTGAATGAGGACATCGTATAAGTTCCTTGTACTAGGGGGGGGGGGCAACCGGGCAAGAAATATTTGGCGAGCCGAAAGGGGGGGGCAAGCAATTTTTGGCCAGCCGAGAGGGGAGGGGCAAGCAATTTTGGCAGACATTCATGGGGCGCCTTTTAAATAAAACACTCTAAAAAAGCTTTAAGTTAGGGAAAACAGTATGGAAACGCTTTAATATGCAAATTTTCCTGCTCGCTGCGTTCGCAACATATATCTTAAATCTAGACCGTAGGTTTGCTAATTAGGGTCCCAAAAATTTGCCATGTGTAAGGGGGGGGCAAAGAATTTTGGCGGGTCAAGAGGGAGGCAGCGATTTTTGGCAGGACGAGAAGGGGGGGGCAAGCGATTTTTGGCGAGCCGTTCGAAAATTTTCATAATTATTGCACAGCCCCTAAATTGCTCGAGCTCTGAACTATCGATCGGAATTGAAGTTATTTGACTACAGTCTTTGTCAGAGAAGGACGACAGTTGTTTACATTTTCAGAGCGGGCAGAGCGTAAACAACAGATCGATAATTTCATTGGCCGATTACGTATCATTTAGTGCTCTGTCACACGCTATAATGCCCCATCATAATAAACTTTTTTGATATATTAACCCTTACACCCAAAAATACCACAGAATACCACGATGAAAAAATCAAATCATGCATGCATCCCAGGGTCTGCGATGACGCAATCAGCCTAAGCGTCAAATGCTCACGGAATTGCTGGCGGGCAGCAATAACCCGTCTAGCTCCGGTCCGCGATCGTGTGCTTGGCATGCGGGGGTCAAAGGTTGAATCCGGGGTGCCAAGTCAAAATTCTTCTTCTTCTTTAAAAATTCGGATCTTCTGTGACTTCCGATAGCAAAAAACCTGGGTCAGTGTTAGGGTTAAGAAAGATGTATTTTTCCACATTAGAGCCTCAGTTAACCCTTACACCCAAAAATACCACAGAATACCACGATGAAAAAATCAAATCATGCATGCATCCCAGGGTCTGCGATAGCGCAATCAGCCTAAGCGTCAAATGCTCACGGAATTGCTGGCGGGCAGCAATAACCCGTCTAGCTCCCGGTCCGCGATCGTGTGCTTGGCATGCGGGGGGTCAAAGGTTCGAATCCCGGGGGTGCCAAGTAAAAAATTCTTCTTCTTTAAAAATTCGGATCTTCTGTGACTTCCGATAGCAAAAAACCTGGGTCAGTGTTAGGGTTAATAGGCAAATTTAAATTGATTCATGGGTCATTCTTCGGTAATGTGCACGTTTGAAGGTTTGGAAAATAGACATTTCAAAATGATTTTTCTGTTAATTTTTTTACCGATTAAGAAAAAGACATGTCTCCAGTGTAGTAAAAAAGTGTTTGGCTCAATCTTTATTAGCAGCTTGATGTAATTTTTTGGCTTTTTCTGCAGCTAATGACATCTCCATCACCGTCGTCATCTCCATCACAATTGCAACAAAGTTCAACTGATACCAAAAATGTGTCGCACATTGAACATTTGTTTTTTACCTACAGAGGAAGGGAGTATAACCAAGATTATGCAACATATCATTACATTTCCATTTGACCAGTTTTAAGATCAAAGCAGGGCATTCTCTGTAGAGTGACGGAGATGATGTCAATGAATGGAAATTCTGCTGTTTCATCTCCGTCACGTGACGGAAATGATTCTCTCATAGTAAAATCATCTCCGAACGTCATATCCGTCACAAAATTGTGACGGATATGACGTGATGGTATATTACGAAATGAACAAACTTATGACCCTAGTCTGCTGTATCATCTCCGTCATGTGATGGAAATGATTCTCTCGTAGTGAAAATCACCCCAAACGTCATATCCGTCACAAAATTGTGACGGATATGACATGATGGTATACAGAGATGCCAATTGGTAATGAAAAAAAAATCTGAAATTTGCGAATGTAGGGAGCGAAGCGACAGAAGTCTCGCCCCCACGGCCGGGGGTCCAGGGGCCCGCTTAAGGGCCCCTGGTGGGGTCCAGGGGGTTTCTACACTGCAGGAGACACTATTTCTGAGGGTAAAATTACATTGAAATGGATTAAAAAATAAGGTTATTTTGAGAAAACAAGCCTAGATAGCAGTATTGAAGACTATCTATTTAAGGGACCGTTCACAAACACTTGTAAGGGGGGGCTGATGCAAAAAAAATTTTATCGCGAAAATTTTTCGGGGCCCCCCTTTACAGACCTCAACAATTTCAGGCCCCCCTTTTTGACATGAAAATTATGGGTCAACCCCATAGAAAAGCATAGCAACTCAATTTTTCCAGGAAAATTTGTGGTCATTTTTTTCAGCCCCCCCCTTAGGAGACTCAAACCCCCCCTTTTGCATCAGGCCCCCCCCCCTTACAAGTGTTTATGAATGGTCCCCTATACATGTAATATTCTTCAAGGCTTGTTTTCTCAAAATTATACCATAAAATATGCAAATTAGGTACCTAAGCCCAGGGAATTTTAGCAGAATTAGCACCCCAAAAGGCCATTTTTAACATAAAAACCAGTTTTAGACTTTTTTGAAAAAATGCTTCCTTCATCCCAAAAAAGTGGTTTTAAATGTTCAGTTTCCTATACATTTGTACATGAGAGACATTTTCCAAAGTATTTTTTGGCCTAATAACATGGCCTACATGGCTGAAATGGATATATATAATGCGTAATATAAAAGCGATGATTCATCAAATTTTTGACCCCCTATTTTTTGTTAAATTTTCAAAAAATATTTTTGGCCAAAAAAGCAAGTTATATGCCCTAAATTACTTGTTATTTAATGTTGGAAACCATAGAAATACTGCTACTTAAAAAAATTGCCAATTTATGTTTACAAAGTTGGATAAAGTTGTACATTTTAATTACTTTTACTTCTACTGAACAGCTAGCAATGTATACTAATTCAGTGTGTTCCTGACTGTTCAATAGAAGCAAAAGTAATCAAAATGTACAACTTTATCCAACTTTAAAATAAAATTGGCAATTTTTTTTTGAAGTAGCAGTATTTCTATGGTTTCCAACCTTGAATAACAAGTAATTTAGGGCCTATAACTTGCTTTTTTGGCCAAAAATTATGTTTTGAAAATAAAAAAAATCATTAAAAAAATCGGAATTTCGATTTAAATCGGAAGATTGGCATCTCTGGGTATATTACGAAATTAACAAACTTACGACCCTAGTGGTACAACTATAACATACACATGGTCAATAAAGGAGGTGAATAGAAATAAACGTACAACTGTTGTAATTTTGAAAAAAGTAAAATGAATAATGCGAACATTTTAGGTATCAGAAGCGTTCGGTGATGATGATTAATAAAGGTACCCACCTGTATGAGTGAAGAAATGGTTATAGTTTTGATGAATTTATTGCGCCAGCATGAGGAAAAAATGTCTAAACGAATTTACTGCATATTGACTTGTGCTCTCTAGGTCAAATAAATGACCTTACAAAATTAGTATTTTTTCTCCAGGCGCTTCTAAATTTTTGTGACGGTAGATGGCGCTTGAGACATAGGGACAGGAAATTTTAGACATATAGGGTGAAATTATTTTTACTCCTGGCTATGAAAGATGTGTTACAATAACTTTTTCTACAATATACAATAAATAACTTGTCATTCCCGGTGTTTTTTACGATGCTGAAGTTATCCACTAAAAGATATCAGCATCAAAAATTTTGATGACCCCAATCGGGACATGCGGTTTTGGGGGTTGTGACACCCTGTATACAGTCTCTCCCAGCACTCACAGCAGTAACACACTTTTGTTACTGCTACAAGTAACACACACCAGTCCATATCTTGGCGGCGCCCTTCAAATGAGGTCAATTTGAGGTCACATTTTACAATGTTACTGCATGCAGTAACATCTAAAACCATTTAAAAACATGGCTGCCAAGAGTGTTACCCTACCAAGTAACACTTGTAAAATATTGGCCATAACTTCCTCTTTTCAATTGACCATCGCACCTACAGAAATGAGAGTCGCAAAGAAATTAACTATGTAAACATGATCTCAAAGTACCAAGGTAACAGATTATCCAGATACAATTACAATCATTTGATTTCTAAATGATGTAATAGACCCCCAAAGAGGAGCATTATCACACCCAATTATGACTGATTTCATCACTTTACAAACCACAAGTCCATCTGACCTTGGTCAGTGTCCTATGTTTACTTGGGCAAATACCTATTCTCTTCATCCAGACACACAACAGTCACTTACTGATATGATACATATTGTTATTTAGCTCCAATAAGTGTGAATTGCAGAGACTGTTCAGATGTCACTGCTGCAGGTAACATCATCTAAACATGTCACTTGCACCAGTAACACATCCATGTGTCACTGCTGTGAGTGCCGGGAGAGACTGGTATAAGCAATTTTCTCGAAATAAGAACTTCTTTTAATATTTTGATGTTTTGAGATATAAAAGGAACGTCAATACTAAACAACTGCAAAAAATAAAATTCGAAATCATGTTTCGTATTTTAGTTAAATGACTCCTGAAAGTGGAGGGACTGCAATTGTGCACCTTACCGAAGAATGACCCTCATATAAAACACAGGAAGAAAAAAAATCTTAATCGGACGTTTCATTCCAGAGATATGGCCTTTCAAGTGTCACGGTTTTATAGGACTGCTAGAACATGTTAAAAAGTTTAAGTCCAAAAAGGAATACTAACAGAAAGTGCAATTTTAAGGTGCTTTTTCTTTTAAATGTATTTATTACCTAGCGTTATCTGGAACATTATATTTGCTTATAACAACATGAAATAAGATCATCCTAAAAATGTAAGCGATTTTGTTGACATACAACAACAAAAATAAGACCTCAAACCCCATGGTTTGTTTGGTGGAACCTCAAGTATGATCATAGATGGCTGCCATGGAAAATATCTCCATAGAGGAGCTGAATAATAAGTGCATTATTTCAAATGAATAGCGGCAATCTTTTAAGGTCAGCACATATCTTCAAAAATGATATATTTCATCATGACATAAGTTTGGTAACCACTACCAATTCTGAGAAATTTGCTCCAACTCAAAGGTCATCTTTACTACATTGAGCAATATTACGTACTGTGTGTGCATGGAAGCCATGATGGGTAGCATATCTAAAATGGACATGGTGGCAGGGGTAGCACTAGAACTAAACACTCCAGTGTCCGCAGGGACCCCCGAACTTGCAGAAAATTAAAAAGTAGGGGTCCGGAGTAGAGTTTGGTGAGTCCACGTTGCACAAATGAGTACGTCTGCAATAGCGCTAGATTGAAAAACTGGGGGTCTGCAGGGACCCATGAACTTGCAGAAAATTTAAAAACAGGGGGTCCGAACTCTATTTTGGTGGGTCCAGGACCCCAAAAAGCAACTTAGCGCTACCCCTGCATGGTGGACAGAAGTGCATAATTTGAGATGGGTTTGGAAGGCTTAAACATTCTAATTTCTTAACATCCTGTACATTTTGTTGTAAAATAGTATTGCAAACTACAGGAAATGGACTAAACCAATAGATATAACATTTCATACACGTATTTATTCACCTGGCTTCACTCGAGATATATTCATGGCAGCGGCCATTGATTGTAGTGTTGTGTGGTATTTCATTTAGGCATGGGCGTAACGATATTACATCTCTCCCTTCTTTTTGAGAGAGTCGTTGTTCATGAGCATGAAATGGAATAGAGAGTGTTTGTGCAAACATGGATGAATGTAATGTGAATGTAGATCACCTGTTGTGATGCGTAAGAAGTATACATGTATGTGGAGAACAACAACGCTGGCATGATCAACATGCCCTTAACAGAAATATTGCTTAGTATAGCAGCAGCTAGTCTAATGTCAACAGGTTGCTTTGTATAATAGCATCTAGTCTAAATCCAATAATAACCAACTATCACTGATGTGTAAACAAATGGTGCACACCATAAAAAGTTCAGTCAGTTGCTACATGTAAGTACATGTATTCATGTGTGTAACAAGGTTCAGTTAGTTTTTTCTTCATTCACCAATACACTACATGACTCAAGTTTGTGTGCATATATAGTGAATGGTATTATGTTATGTAATCATTTAGACGGACCGGTGGCCTTGTATCACGTCTTGGATTACGTCTAGGGTTATTGTTGTTATTTTGTACTTGTACGGTACCGGTATCTCCTGTGTGTCTTCTTCATCACTTGTGTATGCCACTTCCTCACACTTCTCTTCCCTGTCAGCTCTCCTGTATGCATCCTTACTTCTTTCTATTTTCTTGAAGTGTGACACATCTCTTGTGATTGTTTTAGTGTTGTTTGTGGCTGTTATTTGTGATCCTTTTCTATTCATCACAGTAAAGGGCATGGGGTCATAGAATGGTATCAATTTCCCTTGTTGTTGGCTTTTGACAAGTACCCTGTCTCCTACTTTGATGTCAGATTCTTTGGTGTGTCTGTGCTTGTCTGCATACTCCTTCATCCCTCTTTTTTTTTTTGCTTATCATTCTGTGTGATCACTTTGTGTGTGCTTGAATGGTTGACTGGTTGAAGTTTAGCTGAGACTTGTGGAAGAGCGGTTCGCATAGGTCTTCCATTAAGTGCTGTTGCTGGGGCAATACCAGTGGTTGCATGTGGTGTGGCACGGTACTGTCTAAGAAAGGTCCAGATATTTCTGTGCCAAGGTTGACCATCAGTCTCTGAGGTCTGTGCTGCTTTTTTTAGTGTTCGCATGAACCTTTCAGCTTCGGCATTGGCTTCAGGCCAAAGTGGGGTGATGCGTTTATGTTTAAAGTTCAGATGTTCTGCAAAGTTGTGGAACTCATCTGATTGAAATGGGGTCCATTGTCACTTTTGACAACCTCGGGGACTCCATGCTCAGCGAAGATCTTATCTGGTCTTGCTACTGTCGCTTTCGCTGATGTCGATGTCAGAATTTCTACCATGGGGTAGCGCGAATATTAAATCTACAACCACTAAAATGTAGTGACCTGATTGAAACGGCCCGCAGAAATCGATGCTTACTTTCTGCCATGGGTAGTCTGGTAGAGGACTCATTTGCAGTGGGGATCTTTGCACCTTTGGTGTCGTGGCTTGACATGGAATGCATTCTTTAATTTTCTGTTCGACTCTGGTAGCCATGTTGGGAAACCACACTTTTAGTACGCAGAAGGGCTTTCGTCTTAGTTATTCCCTGGTGTCCTCGATGTGCGAGTTGGATAACACGATCTGTCAGGGACTCGGGGACAATGATGTTGTCTTGTTTGAGGACAGTCCCATCTTCTGTCACTGAGATTTCATCTCTTATATTCCAATAACACCTGTGTGTGTCCTTGACTTTGTGCATTGTGTTTGTACGATGGTGCTTTATGACAATCTGGAGTCCAATGTCATTTTTTGTTGCTTCTTGTATTTCAGCTTGTGTTATTGCCTGTGGTTTGGAGTTGGTCTTGACAAAGTTTACATATTCTTCAGCTCTTTCTGACGATCTACCTGGCTTGCCTGCTGGATCAGGATGGCGAGACATATAGTCTGCAGGATTGTCTTTGCCGGCGCTGTACCGAACTTGCATGTCATAACCTTGAACCTTCAGTAGCCAGGACTTGATTCTAGCTGATGGGTCGATCTTTGGTTTGCTGAAGATCGGCACAAGGGGCTTATGATCTGTGATTACAGTGAATGGTTTCCCAAACACATAGAGATGAAGGCGCTGTACAGCCCACACTATGGCAAGGGCTTCCCTCTCTATCTGACTGTATCTGGTCTCTGTTGGTTTCAAGGATCTACTCACATAACAAACATTTCTCCTCTCACCATGCTCGTCGATCTGAACCAGTATAGCGCCGAGTCCTACTGGGCTGGCATCCACCCAAATTTCTGTGTGTCTGTTTGTGTCATAATAGGACATGACTGTCTCACTAGAGAGGGCATTCTTGAGCTGTTGCAGAGCTTCATCTTGTTCTCCTGTCCAGGTGAAGGGTGTGTCCTTGTTGATTAGTCTGCGTAACGGTTCAGTAATTGTTGCCATGTCAGGTATAAACCTTGCACTGAAGGTTAGTGAAGGTTGCCATGCCCAGTAGGCTACTGATTTCAGCAGCAGACTGCGGAGGTGGGGCATGTTTGAGTGCTTCGACTTTCTTGGGGTCTGGGGATACACCATGTTCCCCAAAGGTCAGACCAAAAATTCAAGATGTGTTTTACTGAATTCACATTTCCCCCTGTTGAGTGTGAGTCCTTTATCTGCTAGTCTTTGTAGCAGTTGTGTGAGTCTGGTGTCGTGTTCTGATTGTGTGGGTGCATGTAATAGTATGTCATCAGATATGTTCAACACTCCCGGTATGCCTTCTAAACTCTGTCTGATGGTGTCTTGGAATACTTCGCTGGCTGAAGATATCCCAAAGTTTAAACGCTTGTAACGTTTGAGGCCAACATGAGTTGCGAATGTAGTGATATATCTACTCTCAGGACTTAGTTCGAGTTGATGGTAGCCCGATCGTAAGTCAAGTTTTGAAAAGTACTTTGAACCATTCAACTCAGCCACAATTTCATCCAAGGTTGGTGTATCATGTCTCTCGCGGATGACCGCTTTTTTCGCAGCCCGCATATCAACACAGAGCCTGATGTCGTCCTGTGATTTGGGTTTGGGTACCGCGATTAATGGGGATACCCATGGTGTTGGACCAGTGGCATCTTCAATTATGTCCTGGTCTTGAAGTTCTTGCAGTTTTTCTCTATCTTGTCACGGAGTTGGAAGGAATTTTGCGATGTGTCTGAGCAACAGGTTGTACTTGCTCATTTATATGGAGTTTAACAGTTACATCCTTCAACTTTCCTACTCCGTTAAAGACCTCTGGATATTGTTTAGCAATATCATTATTGATGTTGTGTACTGTGTTGATGTGAAGAAGGTTGAGATCTCTTGATGTGTATTGTCCAAGAAGATTGTTAGCTTTACCTTTCTAGCGTATATGTCTGCATCAAGTTCTCGTTCACCGGTATGAATACTTGCTTGAAATACACCTATGATAGGAATGGGGTCAGTGCTGCGATATGGTGTCAACTCTATGTCTGTGTCTTGAAGCTGTATATTATGTGCTGTCTTATGTTTAATGTTGCTGTATGTTACTTCATCAATTATGTTCCATTTGCTGCCTGAATCTATACACATGCGTACTGGTGTTTTGTTGATGTTGACTGTTGTCATTGATATGTCATCATGGTCATTGTGCATGTTGTTCACAGTATGTATGCTGCTGAGAGAAAACACATGAAAGTTGTCGTCATCTGATTCTGAACTGTATTGTTTTATGTTGTGGATATCATCATACTCATCAACCCGTTTACCTGTATTATCATTCAGAGCTTTGACTCGGTCTCTCCGTGTTTGTGTTCTGTTACTACTGGTCTCTCCTGTTTGTGGTTCTTTAGATTTAAAGTTACTTGATCTTGTATCTGTCCGTTTACTACTTTGACAGGCACGGGCAAAGTGGTTAAGTTTACCGCACGATGTGCATTCTTTGCCGTGCGCTGGACATTGACCTTTATGTGGGTAATTGTATCCACAAAAGTAGCAGAGTTTGTTGGATGAGTTCATAGGTTTGCGGGGTTGAGCATATCTTGCTGCAGTGGCGGATTGAATTACCTTAGCCACTGTGCTAGGTGGAGGCGATGTGAGATTTAGGGCCCTGGTTGTGGAGAGTTCAAGGGTCCTGGCCAATTCAAGGAGTTTCTCCAGAGAAGCGTCCTTCTCTAGTGCTTTTTACGGAGGGTATCCGAGGTGCAATGGGCAATGATTTGTGTTTTTAGTGCTCTTTCAGTACTATCTCCAATTTCGCTGTGGCTGGGCCACCCGCGCAGACGAGTGCAGAATTGATCGACGCTCTCATCGGCGTCTTGAGTCGTTCTCCGAAACATGATTGTCTCGTATATTATGTTTTTTGGGATTGAAATATTTAGTAAGCGCATCGATTGCTGGCTTGAGCTCAGTTGCGGTGCCAGTGTCTGGTAGTGTGTCAAAGATATCGTGTAGAGCTTCGCCGCCATAATGGAGCATGAGAGAACACTGTCTAGCTTCTGAGTTAATATCAAAACCTACCATCGCTGTCTTGAACCGGCTAACCCACTTATCCCAGCGTATGGATAGGCTGGCAGGATCAGAGTGTGGATCAAATTCTGGTAGGGTGGGCATTGACGATGACATGATTTATTGTTTATATTTATCCAGCTCAAGTGTCAATTAACTCCAGTTTTGTGCTTAAAATATACGTGTTAAGCAGTCTTATGGCAATATTCAGATAAGCAGATAAATAGTCTAACAGATTTCTGGCGATATTCATGTACAGGGTCGTAGTTATATTAGCTGACACTCCATTTGACGATCGTCACTGCACTCTTGACTCTGTCTTGACTGTAGTCACTGGACACTGTTGCGTGTTGGACTTTGCATGGTATAGGTAAGCTTAAAGATCGTACCTGTTCATTGTGTTGTAGCGTAGGTTACAGTTTCCGCATTCGTCGCCAATGTAAAATAGTATTGCAAACTACAGGAAATGGACTAAACCAATAGATATAACATTTCATACACGTATTTATTCACCTGGCTTCACTCGAGATATATTCATGGCAGCGGCCATTGATTGTAGTGTTGTGTGGTATTTCATTTAGGCATGGGCGTAACGATATTACATTTGTCTTCAAAAATAGTTAAATTTTATAAGTAGTATGTAAGTTTGCTTGTTTGAATCAATCGAAATTCAGCACCTGATGCACAAAATGGTGTCACTTTAACCTGTTGTAGTTCTCATCTCATTAAATTTTCTTTAGAATAAGTTGATCCCTTGATAAAGGAAGGTCCTCTATTTACTGATCAATCAGGAAAGAGTTTGGTTAATGTTTTCTGGTGGAATCAGGAATTTCTTGAAACAACCTGTTTTAGCAGGGCTGTCAACTTTTGGAACTGCTTGGCGTGAGATGGGGCGTACTGGATTTTGCCAACTCCAATGTTCATTTTGAACCATGATTATTTGAGCTACGGAGCTCGAATGTGAAAAGCAAGAAGAGGGGGTAGGAACAACAAATTATTCATGACGATCGTGTGAGATTTTACTCATTTTCCAACTTTCTGCGTGAGATTTTCTACCTACGCGTGAGATTATACTACCTTGGCGTGAGACCGTGAGAAAGTGACCCAATGCGTGAGAGTTGACAGCCCTGGTTTTAGGTCTAAATTGGGCCAATGCAAATACTGCATGCCAGTTATCAGGTCTTGGACTTCCTGCATTGAGCTGTGTTTGCATGGACAATACAGGGGTGAGTGCACACATACAGTAAATGGGAAACCGTTCTAGCAGCAAATGTATTGACAGTGACATCCCTAATATTAAAACAATATGTGATGTGGTTTGAAATAAAATCTTCATATAAATACCAAACATAAATACATTATTGATTGTATTAATATTTCAGATATTTTGATCCACCGGTTGCAGTTGGGAACAACTAAAGACCAACCAGACCTAATACCAGGCCAGTGAAGATTGCAGTATGTTTTCTGCTTGCTCCCTCCACTGCTGAAGGATGTCTTTGCTAGACTATCAATCATGCAACGGTAACTTACTTGATCGTCATCTTTGAATGTTGTTGGGTCCATCTTTAAAGTGGTTTTTTTTTGTAAATACCGTCATTGCAGTTAACAGCTTAAGATAACAATGAAACTTTTGCAACTATTTTCTTGTACATTTTGCGGGATGAAACATTATTCTTTGGAGAAATTGAAAGCCCATGTTAGCAGACATATGATTAAATATGTGCGGCTTCTTCGATGCAAACATTTTTTGTTTAATCAGAGAAGCTTTTCAACCAATAACAAGCTACAGAGACAGTTGAACAACCACAGTAATCTATGGTGCCATTACAAAAACTGCTTGAACATTGTTGCAAAACCCTTTCAATGTGAGTACTGCGAGAAATGCTTTAAACATAGGTACACTCTCAAATTACACATCAGAACTCACACCAAAGAGAAACTCTATCAGTGTGAGTATTGTCAGAAATGCTTTGTACGTAGTCAAAGTCTCAATGTACATATCAGAACTCATACCAAAGAGAAACCCTTTCAGTGTGAGTACTGTGAGAAAGGCTTTGCACAGAAAGGTAACCTTAAAATACACATCAGAATTCACACCAAAGAGAAACCCTATCAGTGTAAGTACTGTGAGAAATGCTTTTCAGTGCATAGTGCTCTCAAACAACATACCAGAACTCACACCAAAGAGAAACCCTATCAGTGTGAGTATTGTCAGAAACGCTTTGCACAAAGTAGTTATCTCACATTGCACAATAGAATTCACACCAAAGAAAAACCCTATCGGTGTGAGTATTGTCAGAAATGCTTTTCACAGAATGGTACTCTTAAACAGCATATTGTAACTCACACCAAAGAGAAACCCTTTCAGTGTGAGTACTGTCGGAAATGCTTTAATCAAAGGAACACTCTCAAACAACACATCAGAATTCACACCAAAGAGAAACCCTATCAGTGTGATTACTGTGAGAAATGCTTTCAAGTAGGTACGGTCTCCAATTACACATCAAAATTCACACCAAAGAGAAACCCCATCGGTGTGAGTATTGTCAGAAATGTTTTGCACAGAAAAGTTATCTGAAAAAGCATAGAATAATGCACACCAAAGAGAAACAATATCAATGTGAGTATTGTCAGAAATGTTTTACAGAATCTGGTGATCTTGTAAAACATATCAGAACTCACACCAAAGAGAAACCTTATCAGTGTGAGGATTGTGAGAAAGGCTTTACAACAAGTGATAACCTTAAAATACACATCAGAAGTCACACCACCAAAAAGAAACCTTATCAGTGTCAGTAAGGTCAGAAGTGATATACACAATGTTACATATCAGTGCTCACACTGACGAAACAACGTATTAGTGGAAGATAATGATCCTGTCTCCTCCATTGATGACCATGTGAATGAACGGACCTTTTGGGGAATTTTGCCTTCCACTATTATTAGCTCATTGCGTAAGCAATGAACTATAGGCATAGTCCGGATTTCTGTATGTTTTTTACTTTCTCTTGCTACATCGTTTGAGCAATGGATCTGGTAATTTGAGGGAGCGATCTTTGCATGATCGTTCATGATTGTTATTTATTTAGCAAGGAAACTTCGGACGGAAAGCGTGATTTTTGGCGCATTTTGTTACGACAATTTTTACCAAATTTCATAGAATAGTCTCCTTTGCAGACTGTTTGTGGTGCTGATCATATTACAAACACTGTTCAAACTCCTTGATCTGGCGATTTTGTAAAAGAGATGTTGAATTTTTTTGCTTGCGTGCGGTTTCAATGTTTGCTTTGCAGTGTTGCTTGCCATACATTTGGCAAGTCCATAGATATTGCACCAAGGCTAACTAATAACTCAATGGTGCTGCTATGTGCTAATAATGTGTAATTTTTCCAATTGGGAGGTTTTGGGGGGACCAGGCGACCAGTAAACAACTATAAAGGCTTAGCAGTCATAAAATACTGAGCAAATAAACTGAGAGCTAATTAAATACACTTAATTAGGTCAGGCAAACATTTTGTGAAATTAATTATATCGAGAAGGTCGTATCTGCAATAGCTACCCTATACATAATCTTAAAAATAAAGCACTTAACAGCTATTGCATAAACCCTACCTAGATGTGTTTTTACAATTTTGTATATAAGAGATAAAGTACACATTAGGGGTTTAGGGCAAGAAACCCCTATCTGCAATACCTGCCAGATGTAAAATGTGTACAATATAGAATGCAGAAATTACCCAAATGTCTATGGAGCAGCTATCACTGCAAACCCAGAACGTCTAAATTCAGCAAAACTTCTAGTAGTGGAGATTAGATATGAATCGAGTATTAGCCTTTGTTAAACTGATACTGGACAAAATTACTTATGGAAACAATTATTATAGACCCATTCATGGTCTGCTAGCTCCCTCCCAATTGGTTTGTTATACACTTTTTCTGAAGATCACTAAACTATTATTCAATGTTGATTGTTGTACAACTATATGTAAAATTACTGCTCAAATAATACTATTAATAACATCACCATTGAAATCCATGCTTATTGTTTGCTAGCAATTCACTGAACTGGAAATTGCTCCTTAGCAATGATTTATAAGAGCCCATAATGTTACCCATGTTTGCTTCTTATTCCAGAACCACCCATGTGTAAAATGCACCCTATGCTGTTTTGGGCTTATAGTGTCTAATTTTGAGTCTATTTATCAGACTACATTTGAGGTCTGATCTTCTGGATTGTATACTCTCCAAATAGTGGTCTAAATTTGTGCCTATATTTAGTAATTAATCCCTCATTGTTACTGCCAAACCAATTTTAGAGGATCTGCTGAAATATAGGCACTTTGGGTTTGCAGTGTATGGTCCTAAACGCTCAATATACATTGTTTCTTGTTTTCCTTCTCATCCAGTTGTTTGTCTCCAAGATAAGTACTTAGTGGTCCAATTAACATTATTGTTATCTTATTGACTATGCAGCTCGTAAAAATTTGGCCCTGCTTTATATTAAGGTGAGATAGGTGTAATCGGTTTTTCTGTGAAGATGATAGAAATTTAAAACTTGGTACAAAGTAATTGATATAAACAAAAAATACTCAAATGTTAAGCATATTAATTAACTAATTTGCATATTTAATTAGGGAAAATGAGTGCTCTTGTACAGATTTACATTGTATTACAGGGGGTGTTCTAAATTGTCTCAATAGTATATTTTGTGGTGATAAAGACATTCATTATTAAAAGTTAATTCGTCGACCGTATCACATACTGATGTATTCGACATTTTAACATTTTTGAGAAAATTAGTATATTAGTTTGTTATGTTCTACTCTATATATTTACCAAAAACCATGCCTCAAAGTGGTTTAATTAGTAAGATATTAATTGATTTAATTATATCCCCGGGGGGCTGAAGAAAATCCAATTTTGCCGCCCCTTCCTCAACAGCCCGAAAAGGTTGCCCCAATTTTTTTTTAACGGTCGTTTGAAAAGTAAAAAAAAAAAAAAAAGGATTTATAGGCGCTACCGCCCCAAAAGCAACACATTTTGATGTGTAGTACAATGTTTCACATTTTCCGCCCTTTTTGCTTTACTAATTCTTTTTGCCGCCCCTTCTTCTTCCCGCCGCCCCTTCCTTTTGGCCGCCCCCTGCTTTGACCCTGGGGGGCTGGCACCCCCAAAGCCCCCCAAAATATGTGCATGCCTAATGCATGTGACATTGCCAGAGCTGCCAACCCTTCTTGATCCTGCAGAAGACTTCCTCGTTTGCTGACAATCTTCTGTCTTCTGCAAAACATTAAATATTCTGCATTTGTAGCCATCTGGCTAAATCTTCTGCATTTACAGCCATATAGCTAAAAAAAAGGAGCTTTCGGGCGCTGATCCCACACAAGGGCCCCACACAAGGGCCCCTGCCATTGCCGCGAGAGCGCCACATCCCGGGGGGGGGGTCACTCCCATTGTGGCCTGTACACCATCCGCGATAATGAAAACGTGTAAAAGGGTCGTTTTTTTGTGGGTAGGCACGATACAGCGTTTAGCGTTTAGGGTGTCAAAAACATGAAAAAAAAAAAAAAAGGGTAGCAAAATTGCAATTTCTAAATACGCGGAAATGAAATTTAGGGTATGAAATTTGATGTTAGGAATGAAATCCGTGTTTAGGGTGTCGTTTTAGCCAAGGGTTAAATCCTTGTTTAGGTTGCTTTTCAAAAGTTGATTATCGCGGATGGGGTACCGGCCACAATGGGAGTGGCCCCCCCCCCCCCGGGCCACATCCCAGAAATCTTTTGCATTTACATACATGTAGTCCAATGTTGGCAGCTCTGCATTGCATCAAGGCAGCACATAGATTCTTGTATTAAGTTTAATTCAAGTACTGTAAAAATTTGTTAACATTAAACATGTGTGCCTATTAACGAGTTGCTCGGACATGAGCGAACTTTTGTGGTAGTTTGTTATACTTTTTCATATTTTTTTCTTTTAATTCATAAATATCTATTAACGAGTTGCTCGGACAAGAACAAATTTTTATGGTAGTTAAACTTTTTCATAGTTTTTCAGATATTTATAAATTAAGAGAAAATAAAAAATAAATATGAAAAAGTTGTAACTGTCAATATCACCATTCCCAGGTAATTGAAACACTCTGCATGAGTGAATAAATAATGTGTGATTTGAATAAGGCTAATTAACCCTAACCCTCCTGAATACTACAAAATACTACTTGATATATGCGCTGTTCGTGCATGCATCCCACGTGGTGTGATGACGCAATCGTCCTAAGTGATATATAGGCACGGTTTCGCTGGCCAGCGAAGCCCAAGACCTGTGGCAAAGTGTCGCCGACCGAGTGCTTGGCATGCGAGGGGTCTCGGGTTCGAATCCCACCAGAGCAAACAACTTCTTTCCTTCTTTTCTCTCTTTATTCTTTCCTTCTTTCCCTTCCCGTCGCCAAGAAGCCCTTAGGCGGTTAGGGTTAAAGCAGGATTTTGTGATCCTATGATCCTCTTTTTATGACATTTTTCAGTATATATCCACGAAAAAACCTTACTCCCAAAATTTCAGTTGATTCTGATTTTGTGTTTGCAAGTTATGCATGATTATGTATACCAGAACGAAATTCAAATTTCATGATATCTTTGCCAAACGAATTAATCTGCAGGAAATGTTTTGTACATAAACATTATGTAGCCAGAGGTTTCCAGTGGTATAAAAATCTCAACTTTTTTTGAGAAAAGTGGGGGGATAAGGCTGTGGATCACGAAATGCCCTTTTAATATATTCCGATATTTAAATGTTTTTACTGATCACATTGTCCCTTTTTAATTTCGACCCAAACAAATGTGGTAACTAGAGCGATAACCGCACCATAACTGAACCATGTGGCTTCGGCAGTATATTGTAGTAGGCCTATACCACTGTCACCCGGAGTCTGTAATGGACATAATCTTGAAATGCTACGAAGGTATGACCGCCCGAGTGGTGTTAATGAAAGAGGAAAAGTAAAGAATATAAAATAAACTAGAGCTAGAGCAACTGTGCCCTTTGCAAGGGCACGAGGTAAGTTAGGCGGATGACTGTGACGATCTGATCAAGCAGCAATACTGTGCAGGATAGTATTAATTTTAATAAGACTGTTTCATGATTTGCCGTTTTCATATACCTTGATCGTGAGAAGCTGGCATTTTGAAAACTTGACTTTTGACCTCTGTATGACCCCCTTAATGACCTTAAATGAATTTTAAAATATGTTAAGAATGTCATAAGGATCATTGCATTTAAATTTCAACTCAATTGAAGCATTTTGAAAACTTGACCTTTGACCCCTTTATTGCCCCTTAATGACCTTAAATGAATTTTAAAATATTTTCAACATGTTTAGAATATTATGTCATAAGGATCATTGCGTTTAAATTTCAGTACAATCGGAGCATTTTGGAAAACTTGACCTTTGACCCCTTTATGACCTTAAATTAATCTTAAAATATTTTTTAAATGTTTAGAATGTCATAAGGATCATTGCATTTAAATTTCAGCTCAATTGGAGCATTTTGAGAACCTTGACCTTTGACCCCTTTATGACCCCTTAATGACCTTAAATAAATTTCTAAATGTTTTAAACATGTTTAGAATGTCACAAGGATCATTGCATTTAAATTTAAGCTCAATCGGAGCATTTTCAGTTAAAATGACCTTTTTTGACCCCTGTGACCCCTGGATGACCTCCGACGTTTGGAAATATTTTCATTATATTCTTTATGTTTTTCTCTTTCATATGACACCACTCATGGAGTCATACCTTCGTGGCATTTAGAGATATATCCATTTCAGACCAAATGGTTAGTCAGTTAGTAAGCTAGTAAGAAAGCTAGTAACATTCACTCTTATACTCATAGGCTGAGTGATACCATTTCATGGTTCAGCAAAAAACTGTAAAAATAAGAAAATTGCTATATCATTCCAGCATTTACAATGTGTGTAATTAGCTCACAAATCATATTATATGTATTATTGTGCAGAGCATCACACAGCTGGGTATTTAAAGCAATAATGTGTGATAAATTTTTGCATAAAGAATAGATTCCTCTTTAAATGTTTGTTTTCACTGATCACATTATCCTCTTTTAATTTCGAGCCAAACAAATGAGGTATAACGAAGAAAATTGCCATTTCATTCCAGCGCCTACAATGCGTGTACTACGCTCGCCGATCGTACCATGTAATACTGCACGGAGCATCGCGCTCGACGTGCGACCCGGTTTTAAGGCGATATAATACCCTGATTTTCATCAGTACCCATCTTCTTCTTTTTTGTGCAAATTTATAAAGTATATAAATATGTTCATCATCTCATGTCCTGAACTTATAAAATATCTCTACATACAAAGTGGTTTTAAACCATTTTAGAAAATCATTTTAGCCCTATATATTTTTTTTGTTTACTGTATCCTGGTAACTGAGATGTGTGTTTCATAACAAACCATAATTTATTCTATTGAACATGTCCAAGTAGAATACATGAATAGAATACATTAAATCCTTTGTTATACTATCTATAGAAATGTACTCACTGATTATAACACTGAATAAATTAAATAGGCCTAATCTCTTCCACATAGACAATTTAATACTACACCATGTATGTATCTTCTATAATATGTTGTTAGGAAAAGAGATTAAAAAGGCTATAAGGTCATCAAAGGTCAGGTTATAGGTCAATTGGTTCAGGTCAAATTCAGGCATCAATTTTGAATACATGTGATAGTCTGTGATATCATACATGTCATAATGAGGCATCAATTTTTATATTTTGTCTGTTACTGGATATATAATGGAAATGTGCGAGGTGGATATACTAAAATACCTTGGGATGTAAATGGTGAGTACAATTTAGATTGGGGTAGTTGTAAATTTAGTAACGTATCGAAACGTATGGAAATGGATGGAAAAGGATGGAAATGGGTCGGAATGAATCAAAATATGACTCAAATATCTCGAAATGAGTAAAGAGCTAAAATTCGTCAAAATGTGTTTCACATGCTCAAATCACATGAAACCACAGATACTATGATAACGTTCCAATATCTGTGATGACACATTGGCAGATCTCAATAGGTCAAGGCCATAATGTAATATTACCACATTTAATATAAATTTTCAACATAATTTGTGTAATTAAATGTTCATGGCATCATACATACACCAGTTGCAAACTTTTCAAGATAATTATTGAAATATAAATCTTTTAAAATCCTTTTTTGAAGTAGTTCATCAGCTATTATAAAGTACCATAAATAGAAAGTAACAATCCTGGAGAAGAACTGCATCATAAAAAGTTTGGTGAAAATTGTCTTGATAAAAATTGTTTATTTTTCCACAATTCATTCACCAAATTGGTCTATAGATATGATTCTAAATCATATTAAATCAAATTCTAGAATTTTATGCTCAGATTAAGTTTAAACACATTTTAAGGTCTATTTGACAGGGGAATTGAAAACTCATACTAGCGATATCCTCCTACAATATGCAGAATAGGCCTATAAAAATGTATATAAATCAAAAGTTAAAGCCTTAAATGTACGATCTTTTAATTTGGTCATTTTTTTTCAAACCTGATTTTTTGGCATTTTAATTTTTGTAATGCTTGTCAAGTCATATGTCCCAACTTACACCTAATTGAAATCATGGAGTTTTTATTTAATGCTAATAAATAATGTCATTGAGAAAAATAAAGTACAACTATTTATTTAATTAATTAATATCTTTTAATATTAATCTAAAATTAAAGAAGAATTGTGCTTTCTTTCTTTCTTTCTTTCTTTCTTTCTTTCTTGCGTTAATTGATTAATTAAAAGAAAATCGAGGCCTAATTGTTCTTTCTTCCTTCCATTACCATGATTACTAGTATTTGAATTTTATTTGCTTGAAAAGAAAAAGCAAGAAAAAAAGAAATGCAAAAATAGGGAAGACAGGATAACAAATAAAGACACAGGATAAGAAAACACATTTTGATGAATTTTAGCTCTTATTGTACTCATTTCGAGATGTTCGAGTCATATTTTGATTCATTCCAACCCATTTTCATCCTTTTCGATCCGTTCCTATCCTTTTCCCATCCATTTCCACCCATTTCCATCCTTTTCCATCCATTTCCATACGTTTCGATACATTACTAAATTTACAACTACCCATTTAGATTGCCTAGTTGAGATGGATTGGGCAAATAAATATAAAATAGTTACCAAAATCACAAAAATGAAGCTTACAGAAAACTACCTAATATGGTGGTATAGGTGACAAAAATACAATCTTTTTCAACATTGCTGTAGTGTGGTTGTGGTAACCTGTTACCTATGGCTTAATTAAGTTTCAGTGACATAGTGTCGCAAGTTCAAAATACAAAATATAGCTCAACATTGAAAATAGAAGCATTTTAACCGGTTCGCTTTTTTGATAGTTGTGGAGCACCAAGTTCATGAAGTCATAAAAGAAATCAGGGACCACTTATTCCCATTTTACATTTCAACATTATTTCCCTAATGTGTTAGCAACACATATCCAAAATTTTAACGAAATCCGTTGATAGTAAGCTTTCCAAAATGAAGTGAATTTAAAACATCAGTGATGTACCACTTTTTGGCTTATACCATTAGAAGCATGTACGCGTCATTGATACTGATGCCACCAATTGAACGAGAAGATTTGCCCCTTCATTTTGCATACCACTTTGTCCAATTTTTTTCTCATTTCTTCAAAATGCAAAAAAATGCAAAAAAATGCAATGGGTGTAGTACCCCCTTAATATAAATAGTTAAATTTTACTGTTATTAAAGCACTTTAGGCTTAGCCTTTTACGTGGTATTTTAGTACACCACTGGGCATTATAATTATGCAAAAAAGTAGAAATCCGAGTAAAATTGAGGGTGTCGCTGTGAAGCAAATCACACATTATGGCTTTAAACACAGATAAGACATAAAGTGTTCGATCATACTCTCTTAGATAGCGAACCAATCGGAGCAATCGGTGATGGTTGTGACCAAGTTAGGTTAAAATCGGTGTACAAGCATGTCAGTGCTAGAGCAAATGTAAAGGTTGACAGAAGAAAGAAAGAACCTATAATCTCTTAGATAGCGCGAACCAATCGGAGCAATCGGTGATGGTTGTGACCAAGTTAGGTTAAAATCGGTGTACAAGCATGTCAGTGCTAGAGCAAATGTAAAGGTTGACAGAAGAAAGAAAGAACCTATAAGAAAAAAAAACACAGCCGTGTAAGAAGAAGATCCTGTAAGAAAAAAAAACAGCTGTGACTTGGCTGTGTAAAGAATGATATATTTTGTCAAGAATAATGGGCGTAGTAGTATGGCGAAGCCCCGGGGGCGAAGCACTCAACTGGATGCCTGACCATAATACAATTTATGCGTACCAACATATTGGCTTGCGATTTGTAATAATTATTCACATTTACCCTGAAAATGTTCTTGTTTTCTCACATAAATGCATAAAGGGGACATTTGAAATTGTATTTAAGTTTGAAGACAATACATATCCTAAACCAATAGGGTCAGTCTATGTTAGCACATCTATGACACTAACCATAACAAAATACCAAAATCTGAATTTTGATAATTTTTACGATCCTTTGGACGAGAAAATCACTGAATGGGCCTCTAATATCAAAGAACACCCACAGTTTAACATCTCTCAAGGACCTCCTTCGAATCAGTGCTCCCCTCTTAAGGACCTCCTTGAATCAGTGCTCCCTCTCCCCAGTTCAGTTCAATTGCATTTCTCATACTTACCTAAAACATTAACAAAAATATGTGGAATATATCCCCTTTCACTTCCTAACTTTCCACTCCACAAACAAGAGTTGGTCTTTCCAACAATGTCAATAAAATCACCTTTCTTGAATGTCAAGGCAATGTCACTGTGGGACTCGTAGCTAGTCACGTACAGCTATCACTTTGCAAACTGGAACAAAAGAAATAAACAGTGTCATGTACAAGCGTACTGATGGTCCTTAGGCCAGTGTGTTCTTTGTCAAAATCCATTGGGGTCCCAAGTATTTTACATGTTCAGTGGCATTACTGTAGCTGGCATATCAGGGTCAGTTGTCTGAGGGGACAAAGACAAAAACAGTCCTGATGGGCATCATTTTGGTCCTGTGTTACTGTGATAGCTGCACATAAAGCGCATAAATTTTCAATTTTCAAATTTACACCGGGGGGAGGTTAGAGGGTTTGAAACTTTCTTGGGGGTTGGTTTTAGGAGGATCCAAATTTTCTTTTGGGAGGTTGGGTTAGCAATAGCAAACCAACTCAGAAGAGTTCAACTCTGTGTACAAAGTATAAGTAAAAACCACAGAATGATATAGCTTTGGAACAGGTACTTATTCAGTCATTTTTTTAAACTATAATTTGACTGTCTTAGACAGATCGTACCTTTGTGTAAAAATTCAGCTATTGTAACATTTCCATAAAAAATAAGATTTGTATTTCTTTTTCTCAAAATGCTAGTTTTCACTATCAGATATGTATCCGGGATATCAGGTGTGTATCGTTCCTGCCACCAGGTTTTGTTACCATACGCCCGACGGATCTTGAGATCTGTCCACAAACTCCGCTATCAATGTTAATTTGCATATTTTTCATCTCCCACCAAGTAGCCTTCCTGTAGGTCTTACGGTTCCCCAGATACAGCTCCGGACGGACACACACACACCCCCCACACACACGGACAGACAGAAATAGTGATTTAAAATGGTATCAAGACTTTTGGGACACCCTGTACCAATACATTATTGATTATTAATATTATAATTAGAGAGGGCGGCCTATCTGCTGTGCCCTAGCAGGACATCAGTCAATATGAGACATTATAAATATTAAATGCGAGGATCAGGAGGATTCATGGATCCTCGCATTTAATATTTAATGTCTCATATTGACTGATGTCCTGCTAGGGCACAGCAGATAGGCCGCCCTCTCTAATTATAATAAAAAATTACATTGGCCGTGAGATATTTTTGAGAGAATAAAATCACTACATGTTCAATTGGCCGGCAGATCCGCCATGAGCTGTTGTGGCGTGTGGTGGTGAACTCAACGACATGTAATCGTGGGTGCATATGCGCGCTGGTTCGGATCCAAACGGTTTTGATTTTTTCTCTCCTTTATTATAATGCCAGTTTGTCTGAGCTTCATTTCTTTAATGATTATTAATATTTCAGATATTTTGATCCACATAATCTGCAGTTGGAAAGTATAACAACAAAAACACAACCAGTCCTATTTACCGAAGCCATTAAGAATTGCGGTGCTTGTTGCTCGCTCCTTCCACTGAAGGACATCTGTGTTAGACTTTGGTTTGAACTTCGAGATGCAAGGGTAACTTATTTTGATCAACATCTTTGAATATTGTTGGCTTCATCTTTAAAGTGATTTTTGTAAATACATTGCAAACATCTTCAGATGACAATGAAACTTTTGCAACTATTTTCTTGTACATTTTGTGGAGTCATGCATGATTCTTTGGAGAAATTGAAAACCCATGTTAACAGACATATGATTAAATATGTGCAACTTCTTCGATGCAAACATGGTTTGTTTAGTCAGAGAAACTTTTCAATCGACAAGCTACAGAGACAGTTGAACAACCACAGTAAGCTATGGTGTCATTACAAAAACTGCTTGAACATCATAGCAAAATCATTTCAGTGTGAGTACTGCAAGAAATGCTTTGCGCATCAATGTCACCTCAAAAGACACATCAGAATTCACACCAAAGAGAAACCTTATCAGTGTGAGTACTGTGAGAAATGCTTTCTAAGTAAGAACCATCTCAAAGTACACATCAGAACTCACACCAAAGAGAAACCTTATCAGTGTGAGTACTGTGAGAAATACTTTACACAGAAGGGGCATCTTAAAAGACACATGATAATTCACACCAGAGAGAAACCTTATCAGTGTAAGTACTGTGAGAAATGCTTTCCAAGTTGGTACAGTCTCAAGGTACACAGCCAAAATCACACCAAAGAGAAACCATATCAGTGTGAGTACTGCAAGAAATGCTTTACACAAAGACACAATCTCAAAGTACACATCAGAACTCACACGAAAGAGAAACCCTATCGATGTGAGTATTGTCAAAAGTGTTTTGTAGGAAGTAATGATCTCAACAAACACTTAAGAACTCACACCAAAGAGAAACCTTATCAATGTAATCATTGTCAGAAATGCTTTGCACAAAGGAGTTGGCTCAAAGATCACATCAGAATTCACACCAAAGAGAAACCCTATCGATGTGAGTATTGTCAGAAATGCTTTGCACAAAGGAGTTGGCTCAAAGATCACATCAGAATTCACACCAAAGAGAAACCCTATCGATGTGAGTATTGTCAGAAATGCTTTGCACTGAATGGTACTCTTAAAGTGCACATGAGAAGTCACACCAAACAGACATTTTTGCAATGTGAGTATTGTCAGAAATGTTTTACAGAATCTGGTGATCTTGAAAAACACATCGGAACTCACTCCAAAGAGAAACCTTTCAGTGTGAGGATTGTGAGAAGGGCTTTACAACAAGTGATAATCTTAAACTCCACATCAGAACTCACACCACCAAAAAGAAACCTTATCAGTGTCAGTAAGGTCAGAAGTGATATACACAATGTTACATATCAGAGCTCACACGAAACAACATATTAGTGCATGAATACTACCCTTTGGGGTAGCATTCATCAATTGATATAAAGGATCCCATCTCCTCCATTGAATGACCGGACTTTTGGGGAATTAAACAGATTCACAATGTATTACAGGGGTGTTATAAATTGTCTCAATAGTAGATGCAACAGACTAGCGCCACACTTTTGGGATGTTGTGTCGTGACCTTTGATGCAACATCATTTTTCATGTGTTTCTTAAGGGGCTGTGCAATAATTATGAGTCCCCAGGGGGTAAAATTTCCAAACGGTTCGCCAAAAATCACTTGCCCCCCCCCTCCGCCCCGCCAAAAATCGCTTGTCCCCCCCCCTCTCGGCCTGCCAAAAATTCTTTGCCCCCCCCCCTTGCACATGCCAAATTTTTGGGATCCCAATTTTTCTAACCTTAAATGGTCTATATACATGTTGGGAGCGTAGCGAGCAGGAAAATTAGCATATTTAAGTTTCTGTACGGTTTTCTTAAGCCTTTTTAGAGCATTTTATTTAAAAGGCGCCCAAGAATGTGTGCCAAAAATGGCTTCCCTCCCCCATTTCGGCTCTCCAAAAATGTCTTGCCCCCCCCAATTTTACCCTCCCCAGGGCTCATAATTATTGCACAGCCCCTAAGTATTTCATTATGGTGTTTTATATGCATATATTTGGAGAATTGTAAGATAAAGCATTCATTAATAAAAGTTAATCGTTGAAACTACATTTCAAATCTGCTAGTCTCTTAAAAACCTAACATTCTATATAGTGGGTACTCAAGTTTGGTTTGGGTAGGGATGTGCCACTGAGTTTGTGGTGGCAGACCGAAAAGGGTGGGTCAAGCTATTTTCGGCAAGCCAAGTAGGTGGGCTGGGGGGGACAGGACAGGCCATGTTGAAATTTCCAGGGGGAACATAATTATTGCACATCCCCTAATCCATGTGACATTGCTAGAGCTGCCAACCCTTCTTGATCCTGCAGAAGACTTCCTCATTTGCTGACAATCTTCTGTCTTCTGCAGAGGCTCCGGAAGATTTTGAATATTGGGGGGGCCCAAAATTTGTGGCCTTCTCCGAGGCGCGAAACGCTGAAGGGGCTTTTGACATGCATACATTTTTACATGAATTGTACCTTACATTTTGTATTATACCCTAAAATAATGAATTTTACCTTAAAATTATGAATCTGACCCTAAAATTATGAATTTTACCTGAAAATTTATGAATTTGACCCTAAAATTATGAATTTGACCCGAAAATTTATGAATTTTACCCTAAAATTATGAATTTTACCCTAAAATTATGAATTTTACCTCAGATTATTGGGGGGGGCTCTAGGGTACTTGGGCCCCCCACCAAAATTATTGAGGAGGCCGGGTCCCCCCAGGCCCCGGCGGTTCCGGAGCCACTCTGCAAAACATATTTTAAAATCTTCTGCATTTACAGCCATCTAGCTAAAAAACAGTGCCTGATATTTTGGGACATATTTTGAAAATTTACCAATTGAATAGATTTTTATATATATTTTATTCACTTAGAATTGTGAATTTTGCTTTCATGATATAAAATTATTATCAGAACAGGTTCACGTTTTCAAATTAATAATTACCTGCGGGGACACACACGCATACAGGGCTGTGAACTCTCACGCATTGGCCGTGAGTCTCACGCATTGGGTCACTTTCTCACGCCAAGGTAGTATAACCTCACGCCTAGGTAGTAAATCTCACGCCAAAAGCTGGAAAAGTGAGTAAAATCTCACGCATCGTCAATATAATTTTGAACCCCCTCCCCGCTTTTCAGATTCTCAAGGGTCAATAATCACGGGTCAAAATGAACATTGTAGTTGGCAAATCCCAGTACGCCTCTGTCTCATGCCAAGCAATTCCAAAAAGTTGACAGCCCTGACACACGGACACCAAATCAAAAAAAAAGGTTGAATAGCCTTGGAAAGGCATTTTTAAGGGTCTCAAAAAGCTTACATCCAGCTGATCCCACACAAGGGCCGCTGCCACTGTTATTTTTGCTAAACGAATTTATCTGCAAGAAATTTTTGGTACATACACATTATGTAGCCAGAGGTTTCCAGTGGTATAAAAATCACAACTTTTTTTGTTGAGAAAAGTGGGGGGATCACGAAATACCCATTTAATAGGTTCAGATATTTAAATGTTTTTACTGATCACAATCATCACATTATCCCTTTTAATTTCGACCCAAACAAATGTGCTAAAAAGCTGTAAAACTAAGAAAATTGCATAATGAGTTAATTATACACATATTTACTTGTGCAATGCGTGTATAATTAGCTCACCAATCATATTAGGGGCTTGTGCATTAAGACGCATTAACATCAGCGCACACGCCGCACATGCATTATTTTGTCTAATTTATCTCCCAACAAGTAATACACGTTCGTTAAGCTATAAATATTCATACAATTTATAATGTCAATTTAATCAAAGCACTTCAGGCTTAGTCTTTCACATGGTTTTTTTAGTACACCAATGGGCATTACATTGATGCAAAAAAGTAAAATTGAGGGAATTGCTGTGGAGGAAATCACACATTATGGCTCAATGATCCGATTTTTATAAGTAATGCCAAAGAGAGTTAGGTACATTCAGTTTTTGCAACATAAAGCGACAGCTTGTTAAATGATATACCAGTGAGATATATAGAGACAACTCAACATTTGATCCTTATCTGAAGCAACGCTAATATCAGCCTAACCTGAGACGAATATACCTAAAGGGATAGGAAGCGAGCCTATTTGTGTGTACTTTAGATGCTGCTATGTGTTTTCCACCTCTGTTATGGCATCTATTTGGAATCACCAATCCACTTTGTTGGCCTGTAACCAACTTTAGATCATTGTAGGTTGACTAAACTACATCAACAAATCATTTAACATGGCCAAATTTTTTTTTTTTTAATTTGAAAAATTGACAATTTTCATGCAAAAAAGTGGCAATTTGGTTAAAATCAGCTAAAATTGCCCAAAAATGCTTATTTTTGTGTCTCAATTCAGAAAAAGTTATAATCATACTACAAGGATGACCTGGTGCCCCGATGTAACCAAGCTGTTGAACACTATCAAAAGCCTTTTGCACGTCTAAGAGCCCATGCTGGGGCGCACTCGACTTTAGAAGTGATGTTATGTGCATGTTAATAGGCCTCCTTCAAATATACCCGATAACCCCCTATTTTAAAAAGTCACAACCCTTTGACCCTCTTTTTTAGAATAATTGTACAGTGTATCACCAAAATGCCACAAGATATTGTAGAAACCTTCAAAATCTCGTATTTGACCCCCTCTTATCAAAAGGGGATCAAACTCTTTGACCCCCTTTGTCTTAGGTGCGGCTATACCCAATGAACCCCTTTTTTTCTAGAATTATTTCACCAAAATGCAAATAATGTGGAAACTTTCAAACTTTCCTATTTCAGGAAATTTGTATGGTCAATTTGGAACAAGAAACAGAATTTTGTTAAATTTTTTTCCAAATTATCTAACCGATGACCCCTTTTTTGAAAATCCGTACCCAATGACCCTCCTTTTTCAAGATATTACACCCAATAACCCCCATTTTTCATTTTGCTTGTACCCAATAATCCCCCTTTTTTTTAAAAACAATGTTCCATACCGAGCTGTACTGATAGTTCCGGTAGGCACATACCCATAACAAAGGGTGTGGAGGTTGCGAAACGTTTTATTGCAAGTGTAAAGAATGTGTGCGGAGTGCTTGAAATTTTTTATTGTAAGTCAAAAGCACCAGCCATTAATTTATACCTCCCCCTATTTTTGGTGCAAACTATTATGACCCCCCTATTTTGGTATAGAAATTCTATGATCCCCCCCCCAAGTATATTCATGACTGTCCCCATTCCGATGAAAATGACAGCCCCCTACAATTGGGCAATTTCTCTTTCTTTTTTTTGCCCCGCCCTCAAAAAAAAGTCAAGGCACGCCACTGAATTGACATCTTTTATTGAGCCCGGGCTATTTTGCTGACAGGGCCCTTTTCCTTAAATCCGCCACTGCTCTCAGTTGTTGGTCACGAATCATTGTTACTTTCATGGTAAGTGTTCGATTTAACTCATATATTAATATATATATAATATTCAAATAAGCAATACATATTCATTAGAAGCAATTACCGTAAATACAATTACTAACATCAATACACACATGCATGGCTATACATGACCATACATGGATGTACTGAATGTTATATAGTCGTATATGTCTATAATTTATAAATACCTATGCATGTCCTGTGCCCGGGGTCCTGTGCTGCAGCTGTACGTTTATTAAAGTTATATCTATATTAATTTCCTGGGATTCATTAGTATTTATGTTTTGGTTATATGTATTGTTTTTCATTTGGTAAGTATCCGGGGTAAGTATATATGTAAATTATATATATGGCCTTTTTTCCAAGTTTGTAATTTTGTTTGTTAAATTCCCTAAATTACATTTGTCTTGCGCCTTGAATCAGTGGGGTACGTAGCTAGAGGTTGTGGCCCCAGGGCTAAGAATACATAATGATACCCCTCCCCAATTCTTGAAAGAAATCTGCATGCGAAAATCAAGCATTAATTAATTTGGTATATAATGAAGTTGAATATTGGTCTTAAAGCAATAATGTGTGATTGGCATAAAGAATAGATTCTTATTTAAATGTTTATTTTCACTGATCACATTATCCCCTTTTAATTCGAGCCAAACAAATGCGGTATAACGAAGAAAATTGCGATTTCATTCCAATGCCTTCAATACGTGTACTACGCTCGCCGATCGTATTACATGTAACTACACGGAGCATCACGCTCGATGTATACATACAAGCTGACATCCACGGTACATGTTAGCAAGTACTCGATCGTTGAACTCTGAATAAAACCGGTCGACACGGTTTTGATACAAAAAGTTAAATTTTACTGTTATTAAAGCACTTCAGGCCCGGGACTTCAGGTTAAGTCTTTTATGTGGTATTTTAGTATACCACTGGGCATTATAATTATGCAATAAGTAGAAATCTGAGTAAAATTGAGGGCGTCGCTGTGAAGCAAATCATGCATTATGGCTTTAAATAGATGATTTTGTGCTGAAAATTTTGATTTTCATCGCTAGGAGGGGCGCGCACAGAATCTTGGTCAATTCGGCGCCCCCTAAGTGTGGCGCTCAGGGCACAGGCCGAGAGGGGGGCAAGCGATTTTTGGTGGGCCTTTCAGAAATTTTATCCTCTTGGAGGGGGGCTCATAATTATTGCACAGCCCCTAAAGTGTATGTAGCTGGGATGAAAAGCCGACCAATGAACATTTTGACCTTTCATATTGAAGATAATACATTTTGTCCCAAAAACACATACATTTGTTTGGTGTTTTAGGAAAATAAATCAATATCTTCATTTTCATCCCAGCTACTTTACCTACCTACCTACCTACCTACCAGTCAGCTTCATGCATTTCTGCACATGCTGCCTGGCTCAAGAGATGCTTCCAAGTCCTACGGTCCAAAGCTGCAACCTCAGCCTCCTTTACAGTCCACCCTAGGTCCAGCCTTGAGATGTCTCTGTGGATGACGTCTCTCCATGATGTCTAGGACGACCAGGTGTGCGTTTCCCATGGGTTGGCTTCCAATGATAGAGCCTCTTGGGGGGTGCGGTCTCCATCCATTCGTTGCAGATGGCCAAACCACTGTAGGCGGCGCTTTCTGATAACTGATGTGAGTTGGGGCTGTTTGGTCTTGGATCGAATACAGCTATTTGATATATGTTGTGACCATATCACTCGAAGAATTTCGCGTTGGCAGCGCATGTCAAAGGCATCAAGTCTAGCCTCGTCCCTCTCTGTGAGTGTCCAGCACTCAGCGGCATAAAGGAGTGTGGAGATTACACAAGCATTGTAGAACTTCAGCTTGGTCTCCATGTTGATGTTACGATCCTTCCACACCTTGTCCAGCTCTCTGAAGGCTCCTGTGGCTTTACCGATTCTGTTATTCAATTCTTTGACATTGGACCCGTCAGCACTGCAGTAGGCACCAAGGTACTTGAAATGGTCAACTACTTTGATGAGACCTTCATTGCCTAGGTGGACAGCTGGTTTTGTAACATTGGATCGGCTAATGGACATGATCTCTGTCTTCTTATAGCTCATCTGGAGTCCTAGTTTACCTGCAGTAACACGGATGGCTTCTGTTGTCTCTGCCATCTTGACATCAGTCTCTTCAAGGAGAGCTATATCATCAGCATAATCCAGATCAGCTGACTTTTCTTCTGGATATCTTGAACTCCTCCTTGGCAATAGGATTAATCCTCTGTTGTTTTCATCAACAGCCCTCTTCATGATGAAGTCAATGGCTAAGCCAAAGAGTAATGGAGACCAGATGTCACCCTGTCTGACTCCGGTGATGATCTTGAACCAGCTAGAAAGGTTTACTTTAAGGACTGTTAAATTTCAAAAATATCAATTTTTAAGCATTTGTCATAAAATATGTAATATACCGTATATAGCACATTTCAAAAAATCAATTGATATCAGGACATTCTTTGTATTCAAAATGCAATTCAATATGAGGTGCTCTTAGGTCCCACAAAAAAAAAGTGAAATCATTGCTATCCGAGGCCTTAAGAAATTAAAAAATGTTTTTACATCCTACATTTTGAATGGGGTATGTATTGGTCCTAAACATACTTTCACAACAACCAGAACAGCAAAATGTCCCAAGTATTTTATTCATTTCAACCTACATTAACTTGAAAACAGTCAGACACAGGGTCAGGGACCAATTTGAAATCACAAGTCAACAACCAGTGCCTGATATTTTGGGACATGTTTTGAAAATTTACCAATTGAATAGATTTTTATATATTTTATTCACTTAGAATTGTGAATTTTGCTTTCATGATATAAAATAATTATCAAAACAGGTTCACATTTTTCAAAATAATAATTACCTGATATTGCCATGCACGTACACACACGCGTGCACCCTCACGTACACCATATCAAATATTGGTTTTAAATTTTTCAATGATACATAAAAATTATAATTTGAAGAACGACACTCCATCCAGTGGCGTACCGTGGCCGCCACAACCCCGGGGGGCTGAAGAAAATTCAATTTTGCCGCCCCTTCCTCAAAAGCCCGAAAAGGTTGACCCAATTTTTTTCACGGTCGTTTGAAAAAGTGAAGAGCAAAAAACAACAACAAAAAAAAAAAACCGTTTCAGGCGCTACTTTGATGTAGAGTACCATTTTTTCAAATTTTTTATGCTTAATCAAATTTTTCCACCCTTTTTATTTACTAATTCTTTTTGCCGCCCCTTCGTTTTTGCCGCCCCTGTTTTTGCCGCCCTTCTTCTTCCGTCCGCCGCCCCTTCATTTTGGTTATCTTAGCCAATCAGATTCGTGTATTTACCCACAGGCTGTGCATAGTAGGTAGCCAATCGTTGCGCATGCGTACGTGTAGCTTTAATGAATTGTCGGCGAATTTCATTTCAGGAGAATCTTTAAATAAAAAAAGAACGAGATCTACAGATGATTGACCAAAGGAATTAATCTCTGAAATCGTTTGTAAGTATGGAATATGTTTTGTTGATGACCTGAGCTCAAAGTGATGAATATCGAAATGAAAAGCTTAAAGTAATAACATAAAATGATACACAATCCTGTCGAATTTTGCGCCCATCATGCCATACAATTAGAGTTAGGTGCGGGATTGTAACTTTTTTTTTTATTTTTAGATAATTTGGATAATTTGTGTGTTGTAGTATAGGGTGAAAAATCTGCTATTTTAGATAGTTACAAGGTTGTTTTTGGCTATTTGGCTATTTTTGTGGATCATAATATCTCATATTATCTAAAATATCTGATATTTGTATATTAGGGACTTAGCAAATTTTTTGTGCAATTTTTTACTTAGTAAGTGATGGATATTAAGATATTATCGGCTATTTAGCTATTATCTAAATTAGCCAAAATATCTGCTAATTTGGATATTAGCTACAATATCCGCTATATCAGATATTTGTATATTAGGAACTTATAAAATTTTGATTGAATTTTTTTACTTACTAAGTGATGGATATTAAGATATTATCGGCTATTTAGCTATTATGTAAATTAGCTAAAATATCTGCTAATTTGGATATTAGCTAAAATATCCGCTATATCAGATATTTGTATATTAGGAACTTATAAAATATTTTATTGAAATTTTTTTAACGTAGTAAGTGATGGATATTAAGATATTATCGGCTATTTAGCTATTATCTAAATTAGCCAAAATATCTGCTAATTTGGATATTAGCTAAAATATCCGCTATATCAGATATTTGTATATTAGGGACTTATAAAAAAAAATTGAAATTTTTGTACTTAGTAAGTGATGGATATTAAGATATTAGCGGCTATTTAGCTATTATCTAAATTAGCCAAAATATCTGCTAATTTGGATATTAGCTAAAATATCCGCTATATCAGATATTTGTATATTAGGAACTTATAAAATTTTAATTGAATTTTTTGACTTAGTAAGTGATGGATATTAAGATATTATCAGCTATTTAGCTATTATCTAAATTAGCCAAAATATCTGCTAATTTGGATATTAGCTAAAATATCCGCTATATCAGATATTTGTATATTAGGAACTTATAAAATTTTTATTGACATTTTTTTTACTTAGTAAGTGATGAATATTAAGATATTATCAGCTATTTAGCTATTATCTAAATTAGCCAAAATATCTGCTAATTTGGATATTAGCTAAAATATCGGCTATATCAGATATTTGTATATTTGTACGTAGTAAGGATGGATATTAAGATATTATCAGCTATTTAGCTATAATCTAAATTAGGCAAAATATCGGGTAATTAATATATTATACAAAATATCCGCTATATCAGATATTTGGATATTGGGAACTTTAGGTATTATCTAAATTAGCCAAAATATCTGCTAATTTAGATATTATCCAAAATATCCGTTATATCAGATATTTGTATATTAGGAACTTATAAAATTTTGATTGAATTTTTTTACTTAGTAAGTGATGGATATGAATATATTATCAGCTATTTAGCTATTATGTAAATTAGCCAAAATATCTGCTAATTTAGATATTATCCAAAATATCCGCTATATGAGATATTTGGATATTAGGAACTTTAGGTATTATCTAAATTAGCTAAAATATCTGCGAATTTAGATATTATCTAAAATATCCGCTATATCAGATATTTGGATATTAGGGACTTAGGAAATTGTCATTAAATGTGTTTACTTAGTAAGTGATGGATATTAAGATATCAGATATTTAGCTATTATCTAAAATATCAAAGGTATCTGCTAATTTAGATATATTATCTAAAATATCCGCTATATCACATATTGTTGTTTTATTCAGTGATTGATATTAAGAGGCTGTGCAATAATTATGAGCCCTGGGGAGGGTAAATTGGGGGGCAAGAAATTTTTGGCGAGACGAAAGGGGGGGGGGCAAGCAATTTTTGGCAAGCCGAGAGGGGGGGCAAGCGATTTTTGGCACGCATTCACGGGGCACCTTTTTAATAAAATGCTTTAAAAAGGCTTAGGAAAACGGTACGGAAACGCTTAAATATGCAAATTTTCCTGTTTCACAAGCGCCAAGAACATACATCTAGACCATTTAAAATTTGGAATTTGGGATCCCAAAAATTTGGCATGTTCAAGAGGGGGGGGCAAAGAATTTTGGCGGGCCGAGAGGGGGGCAAGCGATTTTGGCAGGCCGAGAGGGGGGCAAGCGATTTTTGGCGAGCCGTTTGGAAATTTTAGGGGGGGCTGATAATTATTGCACAGCCCCAAGATATTATCATATATTTAGTTATTATATAAATTACAAAGAGAAGAACTTTTTGGATTTTAACATTTGGTGAGAGGGTAAAGTGTCCCAGAACTGCAAAAACTACATCATGCATGTTGTGTTAGTTCATAAAAGATGTGAAATTAATATGCCTTTGAACCATTTAATGAACAGCCTAGAATGGATCATGCATGTTGTCTTCTAGTTCATAATAGTATAATCCTAAACGATGGATATAGTTGGAAAAGACATTTAAAGAACGACGCATATTATAGTATACATTAAAGTTGCATACGCATCAAGTTTCCTAAATCATGTATACTGCTGTAAAATATTGTAAAGAACGACGCATACACCTGTACACTAGTGAAATTGCATATTGAACAATATTATGAACAGCCTATGCATGTTGTGTTTTAGTTCATAATCCTACACGATGGATATAGTTGGTAAAGAATTATAAAGAAGGACGCATACATTATGCATGTTGTGTTAGTTCATAAATGATGTGAAATTAATATGCCTTTGAACCATTTAATGAACAGCCTAGAATGGATCATGCATGCTGTCTTCTAGTTCATAATAGTATAATCCTAAACGATGGATATAGTTGGAAAAGACTTTTAAAGAACGACGCATATTATAGTATACATTAAAGTTGCATCCGGGGGGGCACATCAAAATTTTTTGGTGGGTATGCTCCCCGGAATTTTGAGGTGGTGGGTCTTTGGGAGCTGACGGCGTACCGGTAAAAGGGTATTTCGGAGCTGCGAACCGGGCTGTGAACAAGTAAAATGGGGTCTTTTGGAGCTGCGAAAAGTCAAAATCAAGGGTCTTTCTTGGCTTTTTGGTTGAAAATCGCCTGAAAAAACAAGAAATATGAGGAATGAGCAATTCTTGGGTCTTTTAGAGCTGAAATTATCAAAATCAAGGGTCTTTCGGAGCTGTATTTTGGTCAAATATAGGGGGTCTTTCGGAGCTGCGAAACCCAAAAGGGGGTCTTTCCGGGGAGCATATCCGTATGGTCATTTGTGTTGAGTGCCCCCCTCCCCGGGAGTTGCATATGCATCAAGTTTCCTAAATCATGTATACTGCTGTAAAATATTGTAAAGAATGATGCATACACCTGTACACTAGTGAAATTGCATATTGAACAATATTATGAACAGCCTACATCATGCATGTTGTGTTTTAGTTCATAATCCTACACGATGGATATAGTTGGTAAAGAATTATAAAGAAGGACGCATAGGCTACAGCATGCATGTTGTGTTAGTTCATAAAAGATGTGAAATTAATATGCCTTTGAACCATTTAATGAACAGCCTAGAATGGATCATGCATGCTGTCTTCTAGTTCATAATAGTATAATCCTAAACGATGGATATAGTTGGAAAAGACTTTTAAAGAACGACGCATATTATAGTATACATTAAAGTTGCATATGCATCAAGTTTCCTAAATCATGTATACTGCTGTAAAATATTGTAAAGAATGACGCATACACCTGTACACTAGTGAAATTGCATATTGACAATAATATTATGAACAGCCTATGCATGTTGTGTTTTAATTCATAATCCTACACGATGGATATAGTTGGTAAAGAATTATAAAGAACGACGCATACATCATGCATGTTGTGTTAGTTCATAAACGATGTGCAATTAATATGCCTGAGAACCATTTCATGAACAGCCTAGAATGGATAATGCATGTTGTCTTCTAGTTCATAATAGGATAATCCTAAACGATGGATATAGTTGGAAAAGACTTTTAAAGAACGACGCATTCATCATGCATGTTGTGTTAGTTCATAAAAGATGTGAAATTAATATGCCTGAGAACCATTTAATGAACAGCCTAGAATGGATAATGCATGTTGTCTTCTAGTTCATAATAGTATCATCCAAAACGATGGATATAGTTGGAAAAGACTTTTAAAGAACGATGCATACATCATGCATGTTGTGTTAGTTCATAAAAGATGTGAAATTAATATGCCTGAGAACCATTTCATGAACAGCCTAGAATGGATAATGCATGTTGTCTTCTAGTTCATAATAGTATAATCCTAAAGGATGGATATAGTTGGAAAAGACTTTGAAAGAACGACGCAGTACTATATTGTACATTAAAGTTGCATATGCATAAAGTTTGCTAAAGCATGTATAGTTGGAAAAGACTTTTAAAGAACGACATATTGTATTTTACATGTCAGTGTATTTATGGTGATGATGATAATATTGTACATTAAAGTTGCAAAAACTATGAGAGAAACATGTATCATTTGAAGACTCATATTTGTAAACGTTGTGAAATAGGTAGGCATAGCCATAATAATATCTGAAAAATATCCAAATTATCCTAATTAGCCCTCATAATATGAGAATTATCTAAAAGATCCAAATATCAGAAATATCCAAATTATCCTAATTGGCCATAATAATATGCAAATTATCTAAAATATCCAAATATCCAAATTATCCTAATGACCCATAATAATATGAAAAAGATCAGAAATATTCAAATTATGTAAAATATCAAAATATTTGAAATATGCAAATTATCCAAATTAGGCATAATAATATCCAAAATATGCAAATTATCCAAAATAGCCCTAATAATATCCGAATTATCCTAATTAGCCATAATAATATCAAAAATATCTAAAATATCCTAATTATCCAAAATAGCCCTAATAATATCCAAATTATCTAAAATATCCGAAATATCCTAATTATTCTTATGACCCATAATAATATGAAAAATATCAGAAATATCCAAAGTATCCTAATTAGCCATAATAATATCTAAAATATCCAAATTATCCAAAATAGGCCTAATAATATCCAAATTATCTAAAATATCCAAATATCTGAAATATGTAAATTATCCTAATGACCCAAAATAATATGAAAAATATCAGAAATATGCAAAATATCCTAATTAGCCATAATATCCAAAATAGCCCTAATAATATCCAAATTGTCTAAAATATCCAAATATCTGAAATATCCAAATTATCCTAATGACCCATAATAATAGGAAAAATATCAGAAATATCCAAAATATCCTAATTAGCCATAATAATATCCAAAATATCTAAAATATCCAAATTATCCAAAATAGCCCTAATAATATCCAAATGATCTAAAATATCCAAATATCTGAAATATCCAAATTATCCTAATGACCCATAATAATAGGAAAAATATCAGAAATATCCAAAATATCCTAATTAGCCATAATAATATCCAAAATATCTAAAATATCCAAATTATCCAAAATAGCCCTAATAATATCCAAATTATCTAAAATATCCAAATATCTGAAATATCCAAATTATCCTAATGACCCATAATAATAGGAAAACTATCAGAAATATCCAAAATATCCTAATTAGCCATAATAATATCCAAAATATCCAAAATAGCCCTAATAATATCCAAATTATCTAAAATATCTGAAATATCCAAATTATCCTAATGACCAATAATAATAGGAAAAATATCAGAAATATCCAAAATATCCTAATTAGCCATAATAATATCCAAAATATCTAAAATATCCAAATTATCCAAAATAGCCCTAATAATATCCAAATTATCTAAAATATCCAAATATCTGAAATATCCAAATTATCCTAATGACCCATAATAATAGGAAAACTATCAGAAATATCCAAAATATCCTAATTAGCCATAATAATATCCAAAATATCCAAATTATCCAAAATAGCCCTAATAATATCCAAATTATCTAAAATATCAAAATATCTGAAATATCCAAATTATCCTAATGACCAATAATAATAGGAAAAATATCAGAAATATCCAAAATATCCTAATTAGCCATAATAATATCCAAAATATCTAAAATATCCAAATTATCCAAAATAGCCCTAATAATATCCAAATTATCTAAAATATCAAAATATCTGAAATATCCAAATTATCCTAATGACCCATAATAATAGGACAAATATCAGAAATATCCAAAATATCCTAATTAGCCATAATAATATCCAAAATATCTAAAATATCCAAATTATCCAAAATAGCCCTAATAATATCCAAATTATCTAAAATATCCAAATATCTGAAATATCCAAATTATCCTAATGACCCATAATAATAGGAAAACTATCAGAAATATCCAAAATATCCTAATTAGCCATAATAATATCCAAAATATCCAAATTATCCAAAATAGCCCTAATAATATCCAAATTATCTAAAATATCAAAATATCTGAAATATCCAAATTATCCTAATGACCAATAATAATAGGAAAAATATCAGAAATATCCAAAATATCCTAATTAGCCATAATAATATCCAAAATATCTAAAATATCCAAATTATCCAAAATAGCCCTAATAATATCCAAATTATCTAAAATATCAAAATATCTGAAATATCCAAATTATCCTAATGACCCATAATAATAGTAAAAATATCAGAAATATCCAAAATATCCTAATTAGCCATAATAATATCCAAAATATCTAAAATATCCCAATTATCCAAAATAGCCCTAATAATATCCAAATTATCTAAAATATCGAAATATCCAAATTATCCTAATGACCCATAATATTATAGGAAAAATATCAGAAATATCCAAAATATCCTAATTAGCCATAATAATATCCAAAATATCTAAAGTATCCAAATTATCCAAAATAGCCCTAATAATATCCAAATTATCTAAAATATCCAAATATCTGAAATATCCAAATTATCCTAATGACCCATAATAATAAGAAAAATATCAGAAATATCCAAAATATCCTAATTAGCCATAATAATATCCAAATTATCTAAAATATCCAAATATCCAAATTATCCTAATGACCCATAATAATAGGAAAAATATCAGAAATATCCAAAATATCCTAATTAGCCATAATAATATCCAAAATATCTAAAATATCCAAATTATCCAAAATAGCCCTAATAATATCCAAATTATCTAAAATATCCAAATATCTGAAATATCCAAATTATCCTAATGACCCATAATAATAGGAAAAATATCAGAAATATCAAAAATATCCTAATTAGCCATAATAATATCCAAAATATCTAAAATATCCAAATTATCCAAAATAGCCCTAATAATATCCAAATTATCTAAAATATCCAAATATCTGAAATATCCAAATTATCCTAATGACCCATAATAATAGGAAAAATATCAGAAATATCCAAAATATCCTAATTAGCCATAATAATATCCAAAATATCTAAAATATCCAAATTATCCAAAATAGCCCTAATAATATACAAATTATCTAAAATATCCAAATATCTGAAATATCCAAATTATCCTAATGACCCATAATCGGAGAAATATCCAAATTATCCTAATTAGCCATAGAAATATCCAAAATATCTAAAATATCTTAATTAGCCATAATATCTAAAATATCCAAATATCTGAAATATATAAATATCCATTATATCCTTGATAATATCCAAATTATCTAAAATATCCAAATATCCAAAATATCAGTAGGTGCAACTATTATCCAAATTATCCATAATATCCTTTAATAATATCCAAATATCTTAATAGCTAATAGCTGAAGCTAATTGGATATTTGTCAGGATATTTTAGATAGTTACAATCCCGCACCTTAATGTACAATTAGACGTTCGCCTTTCGTATCTCTTTCCTTGTTGGAAAGGTATAACGTTGAGGAGATAGGAACATGTACCGTCATCCGGGACCTACTCTGCCATGTTTGGCTGAGTAACGGTACATGAACACGGTCTTTTGTGCCTATGTAAATTAGTCATTGTGTAAAGCTGTGTTTATACCCATGGGTTGCTCATCATCAGACTGAGTCCTTGTCGTTAACTGCATGCACAAGTTATGTGTGCAATTCTAGAGAACGTTGACCGACAGAGGGTGTCAATAATAGCCTACGTGTCGCTTTGAAAAACAGCGAATCATGCGCATGCTCAGCAGGCAAAAACGGCGATTTAGTAGGCCTACACTGATCATGCGTGCGATTCAGGTTTCTGCAAAAGCGATTCAAGTATAAAATTAATGCATCTTTAGAAATGACCGGCGATTGTGTATTCACAAGTGGGTTTTATCATGTTAATTAGTGACCTGACGCACATTTGTATTGGTTCGATCAAGCATTGAAATGATTTCATTTTTTGTACTGGATCGTTCAAGCATTCCCAACAATTTTTTCAATGTAAGTGCCTCTGGCCCTAGTGGAAGTAAAAACGGATACTATGGCCAGAGTTCTAGGGCTAATGTACATTGTATAGGTATGCTAGGTGAATTCAAATTTGCCATCAAACTGCATCATTTTACATATCAAATTAAAGCTCTTGAGTAAAGAAAGCCAAAACTGAAAACATTTTTGTCATAGCACTTTCCGTAACAAAGTTACAAAGTACTATTTTAGCCTGCGTCCTGTATCCTACTATCACTCAAACAAGGAAATCTCTTCGCGAATTCACTCACCTTTCGATCCTACATCATCAGTTGAAACAAATATCTAATTTTCCAAACACAGCGTTGTCATTCCTCAAAACTACAAGTAACTTCATTAATAAAAAATTGAAATCATACTATTACCCGTTATTGAAAATTTTGTTCGATTTATGTCAACCAAAAGAACGCACGAGTTATCAAAATGTACACAACAAATTTTCCCATCCATTGATTAACCCCTGGTTCATTGAAAATAGCCCTTGGTTCCCTGTAAAACTCTGTGAACCAGGGGCAATTTTTTTTACAAAGTAGCCCATGGTCGGGTGCTTCTTATTTCCCAGCCTGCCCCCCCTCCCCCCGTGTTGATTCCTGTATGTGGGTTTCTGACCAAATTAACCTCATATCTGGCCATTTTAGCCCCAAAAGTGCAAATTTTTGCACACTGCGCGGATTTATTCCACTTTTGCACCATATTTCATCAATTTGGCGTCAATATGCCATTTTTTTTGCAGAGCGGTGCCCGATTATCACTTTATTCTTTAGTTTTATTGCCAATATCAAGAGAGAAATACCGGTACCACAATCTTTTTGTAAGGTTGAGTGGCCATTCCGAATAAAATAATCATTTTAATTAGACATCTTTAGCTTCTTTCGTTGTTGAAAGGGATTCAATCATGTTTCACCGTTGTTCATCACCGATTAACAACTCGCGTTCCAGGGCGTCTGCATGGTTTACTTTGCGAAGTGAACCACTCAGACTAGACGACGCGGACGCATCGTTGTTAATCGGTGATGAACAACGGTGAAACATGATTGAATCCCTAAATCAAATCAAAGCGCAAGTACACTTACGTGGTGTTGTATATTCTTGGTCCAAGAACTGTTTAATATTTCAATTGCAACGGGGGAACCTTGGTCTAGAAGTTGAGAGGAGGTAGTGGATACTCGAGATCCGGAGATGTGCTATAAACTTATTGTATGGTTTTGTTTGTAATATGCCCAACTGTTTCACCATAGATAATTTATTATGTAATTAGTAATTAGTGTGTTTAAATGTGAAATTTGGTGTCAAAATAATTGCATGAGTTTTCATCTTTCATCTTTGTTGTCACTTGCTGTATACTAGGGTAATGAATGTTTAAAATGATATCGAGACTTTTGGGACACCCTGTACCAAACATGATTACATTATTGATTATTAATTTTTCAGATATTTTGATCCAAGTAATCTGCAGTTGGAAACTATAACAAAACACACCAGTCCTATTTACGGAAGCCAGTGAGAATTGCGGTCCTTGTTGCTTGCTCCTTCCACTGACGGACATCTGTGCTAGATTTTGGTTTGAACTTTATGATGCAGGGTAACTTAACTGATCAACATCTTTGAATATCGTTGGGTTCATCTTTAAAGTGATTTTTGTAAATACATTGCAATTATCTTCAGATGACAATGAAACGTTTACAACTATTTTCTTGTTCATTTTGTGGAATCAAGCATTATTCTTTGGAGAAATTGAAAACCCATGTAAGCAGACATATGATGAAATATATGCGGCTTCTTCGATGCAAACATTTTTTATTTAGTCAGAGAAACTTTTCAACCAATAACAAGCTACAGAGACAATTGAACAACCACAGTAAGCTATGGTGCCATTACAAAAACTGCTTGAACATCATAGTGAAACGGGGAGCGAAACCCTTTCAGTGTGAATACTGCAAGAAATGTTTTGTACTTAAGCACAATCTTAAAGCACACATCATAACTCACACCAAGAAAAACCCTATCAGTGTGAGTATTGTCAGAAATGCTTTGCACGGAAAGGTAATCTGAAAACACACATCAGAATTCACACCAAAGAGAAACCCTATCAGTGTGAGTACTGTGAGAAATGTTTCACAGAATCTGGTACCCTGAAAAAACATATCAGAACTCACACCAAAGAAAAACCCTATCAGTGTGAGTACTGTGAGAAAGGCTTTGCCCATAGGCAGACTCTCAAAACACACATCAGAATTCACACCAAAGAGAAACCCTATCAGTGTCAGTACTGCGAGAAATGCTATGCACATAGATATAAACTCAAAACACACATCAGAACACACACCAAAAAGAAACCCTATCAGTGTGAGTATTGTCTTAATTGCTTTGCACAGAATGGTTCTCTTAAAACGCATATAAGAACTCACTCCAATGAGAAACCGTATCAGTGTGAGTACTGTGAGAAATGCTTTACATGTACAAGTAGGCACCACCTGAAAGTACACATCATAACTCACACTGAAGAGAAACCATATCAATGTGAGTATTGTAAGAAATGCTTTGCACGTAGCGGCCATCTAAAAGAACACATCAGAACTCACGCCAAAGAGAAACCCTATCAATGTGAGCATTGTCAGAAATGCTTTGCACGAAGGAATGATCTCAGAGCTCACACCAAAAAATACTTTCATTGTGTGTTTTGTCAGAAATGTTTTACAGAATCTGGTGATCTTGAAAAACACATCGGAACTCACACCAAAGAGAAACCTTATCAGTGTGAGTATTGTGAGAAAGGCTTTACAACAAGTGATAATCTTAAAATCCACATCAGAACTCACACCACCAAAAAGAAACCTTATCAGCGTTGATAAGGTCAGAAATAATATTCTCAAAATTAGTTTTAAATGGCATTTAGACCTCACACCAACGGGTAACCATATTAAAGATTGTACGGCTAATTATTTGGGTTTTTTACTGCGCATATTAATTAACTTAGACTCTTGTAAATTCATGTAAGTGTGCGCCAGTCACACATTACAGTGATCACGCAACTAGCGTCAGTGTTGCGCATCATTCTATTCACCTATTATAAGCCGAACAAACATAAGTATGGGGTATTATATTATTGCATGGAATGAACCTGTTTATGGGGGGATATGCAACAGACTGCATTGGGTGTAATAATCATGGGAGATATAAGATCCCATCTCTTCCATTAATAGCCATATGAATGAACTGACTTTTGGGGAATTTGTTGGATATATCAGAATTTACATTAAAAAAGTAAATGAAAGTAAATGTTTATATCTAAAATGACAATATGCATGTGATGCGATCAACCATAATCAGTCGGCACTTGGAATTATTAAATTTTCAGTTTCTTATAGGATAGTAAATAGCATTTTCATTTTCAAAGCTGCATTTTGCAGAAAACTCCATTGAAATTGAGCAACCAGTTGCAAAGATATGAGCAATTGAAGAGTTTCCAAAACAACATGAAACAAAAGAAAATATTGAATTTGTTAATGTTTTGCTATATCTCAAAATCAATATTTCCGAGTACTGACTGATTTTGCTTGATTGCATCACATATATACATGCTGTTATTAGATTTGTGTTGCTCAAGCAATTAAATTATCCTTAAATATTTTTGTGGGTGCAGTCACCCCATTAAATCAATCTTGCCCAAAGCTATGGGCGTGGAAGTTAAAAAAACTTCACCCACTATAGACAAAAAAATAAACTCCTTAAAAGAAGTTTGGAAACTTTCGAAAATGGTTGTACATGTATATCAGAAAGTTTTAAAATCTATCTCCATAACAATTTGAAAACATTGTTCTTTCCTGTCAACAATGACACCTCATTTGTGACGATAATTTATTCCACGGCTGAGTAACTTTCTTTGAAAAACAGAGGTCTCAAAGAAAATGTGCCAAACTGACCATTATCTACGCTCATCTCATTGCTTTGAATGAATGAATGAGTGGAATGAGTGGGTTAATGCATGAATAAAAAGAACAAATATAAAGTAGTTTGCAGTATAATTATCAAAACCTTGGACCGAACGCTGTTCTACAGGATGACAACGCTCGACTCGACCACACAGGGCTTGAAAATGACTTCCACAAGAAGAAGGAATTCAACACATGGAGCCAATAACCCGGACTTAAATTCTAAAGAACATCTCTGGGACCAACGTGGGAGGGCAGTGAGCACTAGAGTGACAGATCAAACCACATTGGTTGGTTTAAGACTGATCTTGCTTGAAGAGTGGAATGCTGTCCCTCAGGAGTGTGTTACCAGGTTGATAAGAAGCATGAGAAGATGCTGTTGTGAGCGCATAATGGGAACTCTACTCGTTACTGATTTTGTTTTAGTGAAACAGTGTGATATTCCTTACCCATGAACAAATTTTAATCTTTCCCCAGAGTAGGCCAGTGCACATAAACGTTGAATAAAAAAAAACAGCACGACGCTCTAACCAACTGAGCTATAGAGCTCAGCTCAGTTGGTTAGAGCGTCGTGCTAGTAATACGAAGGTCGCCGGTTCGAATCTGGCCGGATGCACTGGTTGTGGGTTTTTTTTCAACGTTTATGTGCACTGGCCTACTCTGGGGAAAGATTAAAATTTGTTCATCCTATTAACCCAGAGAACTAAGTATAATAATTTTCATTCCTTACCCATGTTTTCTGTGGCAAATGGCTGAGACAATGGCAGATTTGGCACATTTTGTTTAAGACCTTGTTTTTCAAAGACAGTTTCTCAACCATGGAATAAGTTATGGTCACAAATTTGGTGTCATTTTTAACAGGAAAGAACAATGTTTGTATTGACATGAAACAATATGGAATTAGATTTCAAATATTTCTGATATATAGCAGTTTTGGAAAGTTTCCAAACTTGTTTTGAGGAGTTTATATTCGTCTAGCTGATGAGTAAAAAACAATTGTCTGTGAAACTTTGGTTAAAGGTATACATTAAAATTGAAAGAAAAGTGGTGAAAAAGCAATAATGTGCAATTTACATCCAGAATAGATTTTTATTTAATATTATTTTTACTCAATACGCTTATAGAGCAATTTAACTCTAAACAAAGAAAACTAAACTGATGTTATTTGGAACAAGACATGCTATAGAGGGTATTCATTACTACGTCATTGGTGTGATTGCTCATGCATACAATTCCTCCTCATAGGCTGTTTAGCTTATTCATGAAAGTGGCCTCTTGACATGATATAACAGTAACCTTTATGTTATTAGTGAGGCCCACTTACAATGTTCAACACAAAGTGAACAATGCTATAACAAACAAACGAACACCGCCAAATTTGACTGACGTGTGTACAACGTGGGAAGCTATGGGGAAATTGAAGACTCGCTCTCTGATCATGCATGTGTTTATGGTTCGGTTAGCGGTTACTTAGCAACTCTCGTTCCGCTTGGGTTTATTTGCATACACTCTATTCATAAGTTTAACACTGTTTCTCTTGTCTATGAAAATGAACAAATTGAAAGAGTGGAAAAGTATAAATATTTAGGAGTTACCTTTGACTCACATCTATCATGGAATGAACATGTAAATTATTTATCTTCTAACATATCTAAGTGTTTCATAGAGTAAAGCAATACCTTCCATGGAAAACTGTCAAAATGCTTTCTCAATCCCTTGTCTTTCCTCATTTTGACTACTGCAGTTGTGTTTGGTCCAATTTCAGTGCCTGTCACAAAAAAATGAGCTCCAAATTTTGCATAATAGGCTAGCCCGTGTTTTGCTCTCTGCAGACATTAAAACTTCAGTAGACAATATGATGAGGGACCTGGACTGGGTTAAACTTAGCTGTAGATGGGAGCATCAATTACTTACTTATTTTAACTTTTAAATGTCTCACACAAATTGCTCATAATTATCTTTATTCTCATTTTACTTTCACTCATTCTACACATTCCAAATGTACAAGGGGCCAGTCTCAAAACAGATTCATCAGGATCGTTCATAGTTCAATAAAGTAGAAAAGTAAAGTAGAAAAGGTCCTTTTTCAGATCCAATTATTCTGGTACTTTATACTCAGAAATATTTCAATTCCTATCAGGAATCTTGATCGCTCTGTTGTGGTGTTTCTAGATGTTTGATGAAACGGCAACACTTTACAGTCTCAAAACAGGTTGGTTGTTCCAATATGGAAAACCTATTCTGGAAAGAAAACTTTCCTTTACTGATGTTCAGTTGCTTGGAACAAGCTTCCTCCCAATTTTCGTATTAATTTTAATTCAATGAGTTTGGGTGGATTCAAAAATGCAATTGAATACCTGAGTGGAAGAAGGGCCCAACTCCATTTTTTACAAAAATGTGTTAGACTCGGCATTTTATTGCCAGCAGGCTGCTCTTCCTTGTGTGAGAAAGATGAGCCAAAATCCACTCTCTAAATAGTCTTCCACATAAACTTAATCATGGTTTTTATGGAAGAAAGGCCCAACTCCATGGAGTTGGGCCCTTCTTCCACAAATATAGGGTAAAGTGGAATTTTGTTTATCCATGAAATCTGCTTTTCACAACAATAAACTTTTTTTGTAACATATTACATGAGTTCTACTTGTGCAATAAATGGTGATTACCTAATTTCTGTAGCTATTATTTATAACATGGAACTGGCACTTGCAGTATATTAGTGGAAGAAGGGCCCAACTCCAGCTCGTATTAAGACCTCTACCGTTTCCATGGAAACATCTATAATTTCGAATGTTTGTACTATTGTATGTTTATGTATTAAATGTCCCCTTAAGATGAAAACATTCTGCCTATAAAACTGTTCCAAAGTTTTTTCTTAATATCTTAAAAACAGTTTTGATGGAGTTGGGCCCTTCTTCCACTCAGGTATTCAATTGGTCTGTAAGTTTTGTAAATTTGAGCTCAACATTGCTGCATTTTGTTTTGTATCATGTTTGGTTCTTTCATTTTGTATAATATATATTTCTTATTTTGTTATTATCATGTTCATGTATATATATATATATATATAATTTTAATCAGGGAGACCAGTACATTTGTATTGATGCAATTTCCTGAATAAATAACGAATAAATAAAAAATAGAGCCCTCTACGGAGCACACAGTGCCTAACAAAAGTGACAAAAATTTGTTTTCACCGATCGCATTACCCCCTTTAATTTAGGGCCAAACAAAAGAAAATTGCCATTTCAAATTGATGCTGATATCTCAATTCTGGTCGTGGGTCGTCATATTGGGGGCACGGACCATGACTGGGGGGCACCGTGTCTGTGGGGGGGGGGGGGCACAACCCCCTGCACAAGCCATTTTTTCGACAATTTTCCTTACTCGTTACCATTGTGGAGACTAGTTGGGAAGCCATCTCCAAGACTTACCGCAGGAGGACGACTTTAAGTCAAGTCAAGTCAATATTTTTGATATTTAACAGTCCGCGAACTAAACTCCCTAAATCTAATGAAAGCTTATTGAATTCTGGCCATCAATGGTTTAAAACGAACGGATGAATTAAAAGTTTAAGTATTATGGTATACCCGGGGTACACCCCAAGTGAATTATTATTCTATAAGAAACAAATGCTAACTGAATCCTGAAAACTTGGTTTAGCTACCAAGAGAAATTCATGTACTTTATGATCACTTATATATTTATATTTTCTTTGATTACCCTTATATGTGTGTGTGTGTCTGTCTGTGTGTCTGTCTGGGTGTGTATCTGTCAAATTCTCATTCAACAGTCTGTCCATTTCTGTTCATTTTGTATAAATAATGTATATTTTGTATAAATATGTATAATAATATGTATTATTACAATCTTTGTAATGAAACACTTGTTGAAATTAAAATCCATGATATATTTTATATCCAACTCACCAGTCTCTACTTTGTTGCAATATTTTGTGTTGAAGATGACCTTATTGAGTGAATATAAGCGGTATTAAAGGAGTATTTCGTGATTTTTATGCCATTTTTCAGTAGATATCAACGAAAAAATTTATTCCCAAAATTTCAGTTGATTCCGATTTTGCGTTTGCGAGATATGCATGATTATGTGTATTACACTGCTCCATAGACATAGACCAGTGTTGTAATTTCATTATGGTGTACCAGAACGTAATTCAAATTTGACGATATTTGATCAGCTGAGACTTAAAAAATTAAATTTGATTTTTTTTTCAATAGAAAACATTCACATTGTCCCACCACATGAATTTTATTCATAAGTCTCAATGTTAAATAAAAGGATGAAAACATCTGTAAAGTTCAATGACCTTTTCTCGCCAAAAGCAACGTGCTTGAATTATTACTATCAGCAGAAGATAGCAATATGCTCGAATTATTACTATCAGCAGTAGATAACAATGTGCTTGAATGATTACTATCAGCAGTAGATAGCAATGTGCTTGAATTATCACTATCAGCAGTAGATAGCAATGTGCTTGAATTATTACTATCAGAGGTAGATAGCAATATGCTTGAATTACTACTATCAGAGGTAGATAGCAATGTGCTTGAATTATTACTATCAGCAGTAGATAGCAATGTGCTTGAATTATTACTATCAGCAGAAGATAGCAATATGCTTGAATTATTACTATCAACAGTAGATAGCAATATGCTTAACTTATTACTATCAGCAGTAGAAAGCAATGAGCTTGAATTATTACTATCAGCAGTAGATAGCAATATGCTTGAATTATTACTATCAACAGTAGATAGCAATATGCTTAACTTATTACTATCAGCAGTAGATAGCAAAGTGCTTGAATTATTACTATCAGCAATAGATAGCAATATGCTTGAATTATTACTATCAACAGTAGATAGCAATATGCTTAACTTATTACTATCAGCAGTAGAAAGCAATGAGCTTGAATTATTACTATCAGCAGTAGATAGCAATATGCTTGAATTATTACTATCAACAGTAGATAGCAATATGCTTAACTTATTACTATCAGCAGTAGAAAGCAATGAGCTTGAATTATTACTATCAGCAGTAGAGATAGCAAAGTGCTTGAATTATTACTATCAGCAGTAGATAGCAATGTGCTTGAATTATTACTATCAGAGGTAGATAGCAATATGCTTGAATTATTACTATCAGAGGTAGATAGCAATGTGCTTGAATTATTACTATCAGCAGTAGATAGCAATGTGCTTGAATTATTACTATCAGCAGAAGATAGCAATATGCTTGAATTATTACTATCAACAGTAGATAGCAATATGCTTAACTTATTACTATCAGCAGTAGAAAGCAATGAGCTTGAATTATTACTATCAGCAGTAGATAGCAATATGCTTGAATTATTACTATCAACAGTAGATAGCAATATGCTTAACTTATTACTATCAGCAGTAGATAGCAAAGTGCTTGAATTATTACTATCAGCAATAGATAGCAATATGCTTGAATTATTACTATCAACAGTAGATAGCAATATGCTTAACTTATTACTATCAGCAGTAGAAAGCAATGAGCTTGAATTATTACTATCAGCAGTAGATAGCAATATGCTTGAATTATTACTATCAACAGTAGATAGCAATATGCTTAACTTATTACTATCAGCAGTAGAAAGCAATGAGCTTGAATTATTACTATCAGCAGTAGAGATAGCAAAGTGCTTGAATTATTACTATCAGCAGTAGATAGCAATGTGCTTGAATTATTACTATCAACAGTAGATAGCAAAGTGCTTAAATTATTAAGCACTTTTCTGTGCTTGAATTATTACTACATGTATCAACAGTAGATAGCAATATGCTTAAATTATTACTATCAGCAGTAGAAAGCAATGAGCTTGAATTATTACTATCAGCAGTAGAGATAGCAAAGTGCTTGAATTATTACTATCAGCAGTAGATAGCAATGTGCTTGAATTATTACTATCAGAGGTAGATAGCAATATGCTTGAATTATTACTATCAGAGGTAGATAGCAATGTGCTTGAATTATTACTATCAGCAGTAGATAGCAATGTGCTTGAATTATTACTATCAGCAGAAGATAGCAATATGCTTGAATTATTACTATCAACAGTAGATAGCAATATGCTTAACTTATTACTATCAGCAGTAGAAAGCAATGAGCTTGAATTATTACTATCAGCAGTAGATAGCAATATGCTTGAATTATTACTATCAACAGTAGATAGCAATATGCTTAACTTATTACTATCAGCAGTAGATAGCAAAGTGCTTGAATTATTACTATCAGCAATAGATAGCAATATGCTTGAATTATTACTATCAACAGTAGATAGCAATATGCTTAACTTATTACTATCAGCAGTAGAAAGCAATGAGCTTGAATTATTACTATCAGCAGTAGATAGCAATATGCTTGAATTATTACTATCAACAGTAGATAGCAATATGCTTAACTTATTACTATCAGCAGTAGAAAGCAATGAGCTTGAATTATTACTATCAGCAGTAGAGATAGCAAAGTGCTTGAATTATTACTATCAGCAGTAGATAGCAATGTGCTTGAATTATTACTATCAACAGTAGATAGCAAAGTGCTTAAATTATTAAGCACTTTTCTGTGCTTGAATTATTACTACATGTATCAACAGTAGATAGCAATATGCTTAAATTATTACTATCAGCAGTAGAAAGCAATGAGCTTGAATTATTACTATCAGCAGTAGATAGCAAAGTGCTTAAATTATTAAGCACTTTTCTGTGCTTGAATTATTACTACATGTAACAACAGTAGATAGCAATATGCTTAAATTATTACTATCAGCAGTAGAAAGCAATGAACTTGAATTATTACTATCAGCAGTAGATAGCAAAGTGCTTAAATTATTACTATCAGCAGTAGATAGCAATGTGCTTGAATGATTACTATCAGCAGTAGATAGCAATGTGCTTGAATTATTACTATCAGCAGTAGATAGCAATGTGCTTGAATTATTACTATCAGCAGTAGATAGCAATGTGCTTGAATTATTACTATCAGCAGTAGATAGCAATGTGCTTGAATTATTACTATCAGCAGTAGATAGCAAAGTGCTTGAATTATTACTATCAGCTGTAGAAAGCAATGAGCTTGAATTATTACTATCAGCAGTAGATAGCAAAGTGCTTGAATTATTACTATCAGCAGTAGATAGCAATGTGCTTGAATTATTACTATCAACAGTAGATAGCAATATGCTTAAATTATTACTATCAGCAGTAGAAAGCAATGAGCTTGAATTATTACTATCAGCAGTAGATAGCAAAGTGCTTCAATTATTAAGCACTTTGCTGTGCTTGAATTATTACTACATGTATCAACAGTAGATAGCAATGTGCTTAAATCATTACTCTCAGCAGTAGATAGCAATGTGCTTGAAGTATTACTATCAGCAGTAGATAGCAAAGTGCTTGAATTATTACTATCAGCAGTAGATAGCAATGTGCTTGAATTATTACTATCAGCAGTAGATAGCAATGTGCTTAAATTATTACTCTCAGCAGAAGATAGCAATGTGCTTGAATTATTACTATCAGCAGTAGATAGCAATGTGCTTGAATTATTACTATCAGAGGTAGATAGCAATGTGCTTGAATTATTACTATCAGTAGATAGCAATGTGCTTAAATTATTACTATCAGCAGTAGAAAGCAATGAGCTTGAATTATTACTATCAGAGGTAGATAGCAATGTGCTTGAATTATTACTATCAGAGGTAGATAGCAATGTGCTTGAATTATTGCTATCAGCAGTAGATAGCAATGTGCTTGAATTATTACCATCAGCAGTAGATAGCAATGTGCTTGAATTATTACTATCAGAGGCAGATAGCAAAGTGCTTGAATTATTACTATCAGCAGAAGATATCAATGTGCTTGAATTATTACTATCAGCAGTAGATAGCAATGTGCTTGAATTATCCATAGGGCCTGCACTTTGGCTCGTTTTTTGCAGGTTTACATGGTCCAATAATCACAAGATGACTGACATGTGGTAACAAAGGAAGCAGTCACTGCAATTTGATTATGTCCCATATGATTGGCCATTCAAGACACCCCTGTGAATATACTATAGCGGCCTTTTCAAAATATAATACCTGTTTGCTTGACTGCATTGACAATACCCGGGAACAATACCCGGGGAACAATACACATATGCATTGGACAAACTTTTTACAATAAGCATGATAAGTGATGATGTGACCTCCAGATTTATACATCGTTCGTCTCGCACACTGACGACATTTGATTGAATGGACTGCGCCGTGATTACGGTGAAGGACACCGGTTCAAATCCTTTGTTTGGAGCCAATCGATAAAAGCATGCAGGGCCTCTATAGGCCTACCCTATACCCATGTACAGTTTATCCCTTACATAACCTATGTCTTGAATACGCTGGCAAAGTTATGTAATAATCGGATTAATACTATATAGCAGTAGGTAAAAACAAGTTTTGAATAATCCGCGCTACAAAGTCCCATTCAGTGATCTCAGCGAAAGTGAAAAAAAACGTGTATAAATTTTTAAATGAAAAACAAATGGCAAAAAAACAAAACAGGAAAACGACAGTATTGACGAAGTTGAAGCCCCATTCAAATACATGTAGCTAATTTATATAGGCTACTGTCAGTACCGGTATATAAATTACAGACTCACGTAAATGCATTATTTTTTTTTGTCTTAGACACACGGCTTTCGGCTGAACCACTACACTGGCAAGCTATGTTAGCACATCTATGACAATGACGAAACGTACAAAATCAGCCATAGGCCTTTTATGACCTTTGACATTCTTTTGTGGCGAGTGACATGGTCTTTCAATTCACGCCGAGTGTCCTTGACAGGTTCGACTATGCTTCAGTGGTCATGAAAGAATTCAAAAGATAACCTCTGCCCCAATAATCCCAGGCAATTATCTGAAACTGCTCCTCGGATCATAAGAACTCAGTCCTCAAATGATAGTCATAATAATGTCCAAAATATAAAAATTACTGACTATCATTGAAGACTGAGTTCCGCAGTCTAGTATCCAAAATCTGAATTTTGATGATTTTTACGATCGTCGGGATGAAAAAAAAATCAAAAAATCATTGAATGGGCCTTTAGTTCCCTACTCTCCTTACCCTGGCAATATAAATCAAAGAAAAATAAAGAAAAAAATAAATAAAACAAGAAAAGAAAGAAAAAAGACAAAGAAAACGCATTCTGAATACGAAGAATGTCTTTCTGATATCAAATAAATTTCATTGTTTGGAATTCACGATATAATACAAATGTTATGACAAATTATTAAAATTTGATATTTTTCACATTTTTGATATATAACAGTCCTCGAAGTAAATATCATAAATCTAATGATATATTCTTAAACAGTCCCTGGCATACCATACATGTATAGGCCTATGTATAGTACATTAGTCTGAATATCTGTTTTGTGCTGTTTAAGCAAATTTAAACATAATTTCCATAAAATGTAAGCTTTTACTGTCAGATATGTCCCCTTTTAATTTTGAGCAGAACAAGTGAGGTAAAGCAAAGAAAATTGGAATTTACTACTACTAGCGCCAATGAATGTTATACGATTGTAAAGCGGTACGATCCTCTGGGTGTGTGTGTGGGGGGGTGCGTATGTGTGTCCTGCACGCGTATTTTTCTGCAACTATAACGGGACGCAATACGATGCCGGTATGTTATAAGAATCAAACTTACAAGAAAGATGGCTCTTGTCAAATCCTACAATTCTGTCAGAGAAAATATGCATATTTGCATTAAATTTTTTATTAATTGACATAGGCCTAATTGATTAATTAATAAATATTTTATTTAATGATTTACCATAATTCCAAACATGTCAAACAATATGCCAAATTAAAGCTAATGAAATGCTTTATAAATTGGTAAGAGCACATTTTGCAGAATGCATTTAGTATTTTAGTTACATGATTCCAAACATTCTATTCCAATTTTTGCTATACACGCATAGGAGCTGTACTTTTAGAATCCGCGCCTAATCAATAATAATAGTCTTTCACTCCATTGTCAAAGTACTGTGCTCCCTGTAGCATTATAGTGACCAGGTCGCGATATTTTCTTTTCCTAGTCAACATTTGCATCACATAATACATTTACATGATATAGGCCTATATGAGGCTGGATTGAGCTGTGTTCAGTTTTATACGGCGGATTTATTGCCATAATTATTCAGCATCGAAGTGGTTACGTAATTCTCTTGGTTACCGGATCACGCTACTTTAGTATGCCTTCGAGTGCCATATACTTTATGTGGTGATCATTTCGATCGTGGTTCATTACTCTAGCGCGTGATCCCGTTGACATAGTAACATTACGTAACTTCGATACTGAATTACCTCTTACCAGAGAAGATGAGAAAAGAGGAGATCGCTCGAACATAATAATCCGATTACCCACAGTTAACCTCTATTCACTTTTCTTTGTTTGGGGTACTTAAAACACCACTTGAAACTTCCTTTGTGGTAATCTGTTCATCCGCCACACGCTCGTCTGATTTGGTAGTTCTCTCTAGTGGAGAAAATATTCCACACACGGAAGTACATCGTTAAAGTCCCAATTTTGCAGTCAAATCATGCTTTTTTCTTTAAAAAAAAAATACTAACCAGGGTGACCATGATTTTTAAACGAGTGAAAAAGCATTATATATATCGCAACTCCCATTAAAAAAAATCAAAAAATTGTTAAGTTATGGAAAGGCTGTGCTGGGATAAGGTTGTTCATGATCATCATGATGCATCATGGCACGCGCCCGTCACAGTGGCGTACCGTGACTGCTCCTAAATTTCGTCAAATTTTCATCAAATTTTCATCAAATTTTCATCAAATTTTCATCAAACTTTCATCAAAAAAATGTCATCAAATTTATTTGATGTGGGCAGCGAGCGACCTCCTCTTTTATCATCTTCTCTGCTCTTACTTAACAAAAGAAAAACAAATTTATTCCAATTAAAATTCTACCAGGGTTCGAACCCACAACCTTTTATTTAACAGTCGAGATCGAATACCACTATACGCTGTGAGTGCTTCTGCCAGAAATGCGTTTGTTCATCATACTTATTGATTACGGAATAAATCGCAAACACACGATATATATACTTGTCTATTAGTAGGGATGCCCACTGTCCATACAGTTTCCACTAGAACGATTTTTCATTTACTGTGTGCGTGCACTCACACACGTATTGTCTATGGAGAAACTGATCGATACAAGAAATCCCAGGCCTGTTAAATGGCGTACATACTTGGTTTTTGATCCAAATGTAGGCCTATATCAGGGTGTTTCAAGAAATTCCTGATTCCACCGGAAAACATTAACCAAACTTTTTCCTGATTGGTCAGTAAATAGAGAGGACCTTTCTCCATGCAGAGATCAACTTTTTTAATGAAAAATTTAATGAGATGAGAACTACAACAGGTTGAAGTGACACCATTCCGTGCATCAGGTGTTCAAACGCAATTATTTCCGAATTTGGAGTGAATCAGACAAGCAAACTTACATAGTCATAAAATGTAACTATTTTTGAAGACAAAATGTACAGGATGTTAAGAAATTTAAGAATGTTTAAGCCTACCGCGGCCCATCTCAAATCATGCACTTCTCACTACCATGTCCATTTCATATGCTATCCATCATGGCTTCCATGCACACACAGTGTATTGCTCAATGTATTAAAGATAACCTTTGAGTTGGAGCAAATTTCTCAAAATTGGTAGTGATTAATATTACCAAACTTATGCCATGATGAAATATAATAATTTTTGAAGATAAAATGTGCTGACCGTAAAAGATTGAACAATGTTTAAGACTACCGCCATTCATTTGAAATAATGCACTTATTGTTCATCTCCTCTATGGAGATATTTTCCATGGCGGCCATCTATGATCATGCTTGTGGTTTCACCAAACAAACCATGGGTTTTGAGGTCTTATATTTTTTGTTGTATGTCAACAAAATCGATTACATTTTCAGGATGATCTTATTTTCATGTTGTTATAAGCAAATATAATGTTCCAGACAACGCTAGTTAATAAATACATTAAGAAAACGTACCTAAAAATTGCACTTTCTGTTAGTAATCCTTTTTGGACTTTAACTTTTTAACATGTTCTGGCAGCCCTATATAAAACCGTAACACTCAAAAGGCCATATCTCTGGAATGAAACGTCCGATTAAGATTATTTAAACGCCAAAATGTTTCTTTCATCAATTCCCAGCCAATATGTTAGGTCTGAATCAATTTAAAAGTACTTCAATTTTTAGTGGACATGCCTACTATTAGTAATAAATACGTATATAATCTCCAATCAATAATGAACCTTGCCTCCGACTATGCGGTTCCTGTGCAAATGTTGGCGACCAGGTCCTAGAGTGTGATGGTTTTGTAGCAGATGACAGTGCTCATTCAAGCCTGTCAAGGTCAGTTAGTAGCCACTTGCTGAATGGATGGCCATTATCAGCTATCAAAGAGATGCCTTGTGCAGCTGCCAATCACAGTAGAGGTTTGATAACATTTTGTTAAAAACCCAAATGTGATATAAGGACAAAGCTGTGCATGTTGGTACTTTGGATTCTTATGTTGAAATTCCCATGTATTAGTATTTTTATGTGTAGTGTATATTGTTCATAAATTATATAGCTTTTAAATTTTGGGCATTTTTGCTCTGTTGCACTGTACCATTATGGAATTTGAGCAAATCAATTACCGACACAAGCAGGTATACAGTGTATTATTTTATTTTTATTTCGTATCTCAGGAGCACAGCTCACTTGGTAAGGCGTCAGAATGGTACACGAGCGCTTCGAACTTTAAATCGGAAGGTGGTGAGTTCGAGCCTCATCACGGTCACATTAATTTTATAAACCAAATATTGTTCGAACTTTTCATTATTTGTTTTTCTTTTATTGTTTCTTTTTCTTTGTCTTTTTTTTTCTTGTTTTATTTAATTTTTTCTTTATTTTTCTTTGATTCATATTGCCAGGGTAAGGAGTGGAGGGAACTAACGGCCCATTCAGTGATTTTTTCATCTGGACGATCGTAAAAATCATAAAAATTCAGATTTTGTTACAATGATATAGTCAGTAATAATCTTTTGATCATTATAATGACTATCATCATCCGAAGAGCAGTTTCAGACAATTGCTTGGGATTGTTGGGGCAGAGGTTATCTTTTGAATTCTTTCATGACCGCTGAAGCAGAGTCAAACCTGTCAAGGACACTCGGCGTGAATTGAACTGATTTAATTTATATAATGACAGTATATATAAATTAGCTACATGTAGGCCTATTTGAATGGGGCTTCAACTTCGTCGATACTGCCGTTTTCTTGGGTTTTTGCCATTTTTTCATTAAAAAATTTATAAAAGTAACAATTTGATTTTTTTTTTTCACTTTCGCTGGGATCACTGAATGGGGCTTTGCAACGCGATATATTCAAAACTTGTATTCACCTACTGTTATAGCATTAATCCGATTATTACACAACTTCGCCAGCGTATTCAAGACATCCAATGCAAATAATCACCTAGATTATGACGTTCATACCGTAAATATGGCGGAGTACTCAAATTCATTCAACAAAAGCATGATTACAAGCTATTGCAATCTACCGCGACAGCTCGTCTCACACACATAACAAATGCACTATAGGATCAAATAGGTTGACGACAACGTTTGATTGAATGCACTGCATTGCGCCATGATTACGGTGAAGGACACCGGTTCAAATCCTTTGTATGGAGCTAATCAATAATTTCACGCACATCCTCTATTATTGCCCAATTATTGCCCGGGATGATTGCACACTGTAAAAGAGCTATTGTTATAATGTTTGATGAAATCGTGTTTAACTATTGCTTAAGAAAGGCACAATACAGATAAAGCAGACAGATTTACTACATGTGGTATATACATATAGGGAATGTGTTCGAGTATTACCTAATTATAATAGGGGCGTATCCAAAAATGAATTCACACCCCTTTCAAATGTCGAGCCAAAGTGCAGGCCCTATGCACTATCAGCAGTAGATAGCAATGTGCTTGAATTATTACTATCAGCAGTAGATAGCAATGTGCTCGAATTATTACTATCAGCAATAGATAGCAATGTGCTTGAATTATTACTGTCAGCAGTAGATAGCAATGTGCTTGAATTATTTCTATCAGCAGTAGATAGCAATGTGCTTGAATTATTACTATCAGCAGTAGATAGCAATGTGCTCGAATTATTACTATCAGCAATAGATAGCAATGTGCTTGAATTATTACTGTCAGCAGTAGATAGCAATGTTCTTGAATTATTTCTATCAGCAGTAGATAGCAATGTGCTTGAATTATTACTATCAGCAGTAGATAGCAAAGTGCTTGAATTATTACTATCAGCAGTAGAAAGCAATGTGCTTGAATTATTACTATCAGCAGTAGATAGCAATGTGCTTGAATTATTACCATCAGCAGTAGATAGCAATGTGCTTGAATTATTACCATCTGCTGTAGATAGCAAAGTGCTTGAATTATTACCATCAGCAGTAGATAGCAATGTGCTTGAATTATTACTATCAGAGGTAGATAGCAATGTGCTTGAATTATTACTATCAGAGGTAGATATCAATGTGCTTGAATTATTACTATCAGCAGTAGAAAGCAATGTGCTTGAATTATTACTATCAGCAGTAGATAGCAATGTGCTTGAATTATTACCATCAGCAGTAGATAGCAATGTGCTTGAATTATTACCATCGGCTGTAGATAGCAAAGTGCTTGAATTATTACCAGCAGCAGTAGATAGCAATGTGCTTGAATTATTACTATCAGAGGTAGATAGCAATGTGCTTGAATTATCACTATCACTATCACTACATTTACATTGCGAAAAAAATCTCTCATCACTTCATGAAAATCTCGGACGAGATTCAAAATACAGACTTGACATTTAGTATGGAATATTTTTCGAAAAATATCAAGACTGGTCTGGAAGGGGTCTGCATAAACCGCACGAGCAAAATATTAATGGGTGTGTCGGGAGATGGTGTAAAATAATTGTTTGATAAAAAATGTGCTTTCCATGAGTTCACATTATGGTTCTCATAATGTGCGAATCTGCCTAAAATGGCGGATTTAGGGAGGCTGAATTTGAGCTTTGTGGGGGGACACAATTTCGGACTTTGTGCAACATTGTTCTGTTATTATCAAATGTATAGGGATTTGAGGTGATATTTCCTAAACTTCGTCGGCAATTGGCATTCATCACAGCTGAAATACACTTGCAATGTCCCAATTTTTTGAACATGGTAGGAGCTTAAAATATGGCTTTTAAAATTGGTACGTACTCTGAAAGTTTGAATGGACTCCCTGAGGTCAAATGTTATAAACGTGATTCTTGGTTGTCCAATGAACTCACGCTGTTTCTTTGTGTACAGTGAGTTTATAACATTTGGCCCCAGTGGGCCTTTCAAAATATCTGAGTGCGTGCCACTTTTCAGAGCCATATTTTTAAGGCTCCTCCCACTTTCAACACTGATATATTACAAGTGCATTTCAGTTCTGACGAACACTTACGTCAATAAATTTAATAATATCAGAATAATGTTGCTCAAATTCAGATATTTTACCCCCACAGAAATCCAATTCAATCTACTTAAAATCGCCATTTTAGGTTAATTCACTACATTATGAGCGCCATAATGTTAACTAACGGAAAGCACATTTTATGTCAAAAAATTACTCTACACCATCTCCCGACACACCCCAATTAATATTTATCCCGTGCGGTTTAAGCAGACCCCTTCCAGACCAGTCTTGGAATTTTGCGAAAAAATATTACATACTAAATGTCAAGTCTGTAATAATTTTATACGGCCTAAACTTTTTTTCCCAATAAATTTTGTTTTTCAAAAATAAACTTTTTTTTAAAACGGAAAAACTGCATGAGTAGGCCTTAATCTGAGGTCAATTTAATTTCCAAAAAATTGTAATATCTGGACTTGCTATTTTAATATAGGATATGCCTATACGGATGGCTGTATCAGGCCTATTATAGTCCTTAGGTCTATACCTTCCTTTGAGTCAGAAGCGTAAAATCAAATTTTCCGATTTTTTTCCTCAAAAACTGTAAAACAACCCAAAAGTTCGATGAAGCCCTATAAACGAAAGTCCTTTCGTTAGAAGGCTAACCCTCCCCCCTCCCTTCTAACGTAAGTTTTCAAATATCGAAAATTCCAACCCGGATTCATAGGATACAGGACCGTCGCTATGGTGGATGGGGCACAGTGTCATCGCCCCGATATCTTCATGGCATAAATCGCCATGGTAGGTTGAATCCACCGCCACTCATAGCCATTTTATATCGACCTGTTTAAGGGCTGGGGTATGAACGTTTGGACCGTATTTATTTTGGGACATTAGAGCACATCAGACATATCGAATTGCATTCTGAATACGAAGAATGTCATTCTGATATCAAATAATTTTGATTTTTGAAATTCGCAATTTAATACACATTTTATGGCAAATCATTAAAATTGATATTTTGATATTTAACAGTACTTGAAGTAAACTTTATAAATCTGATGATTTATACTTAAAGTGTATGTAGGTGGGATGAAAAGCCGACGATCAATTGAAAATTTTGACCTTTCGTATTGAAGATATGGATATTTTTCCCAAAACACCAAAAAAAAATTAGGTCTTTTTGGGAAAAAATCCATATCTTCAATATGAAAGGTCAAAATTTTCAATTGACCGTCGGCTTTTCCTCCTGCTACATACACTTTAAGAATATATCATTAGATTTATATAATTTACTTCGAGGACTGTTATACATCAAATATCAAATTTTTATAATTTGTCATAAAATTTGTATCATATTGTGATTTTCAAAAATGAAAATTATTTGATATCAGAAAGACATGCTTCGTATTCAGAATGCAATTCGATAGGTCCGAGGTGCTCTCATGTCCCACAAAAAATACTGCCGAAACGCAATAAACGCTCATTTTAGATCCCTTAATAGTTTTGTGTCGCATCATGGGCCGAAGGATATCTGACTAAGGCTACTGACAATAGCCCCGATTAGCCCGGTTACTGTCCTCGCTGTGTGTTAGTCGAGCATGGTACACCATAGGTCATATGGTTTTAGACTACCTTCACGATTGGCCTATAAACTGCGCTATATAATTCGGCACATATAAATCAAAATTATTGTCAGTTTTTGACTCAAGACCCAAGCTAGTATCTCAAAGCGCAAACTAACGACTATCATATCTGTTAAAAATATATATTCAAGTGCAAGGAACCACACCTGGTTTCTTTATACGAAATCATTTACGGGAGATATTCATCATTTTCAAACCCGGTATCCAAAGATTTATCGTCTGAATATCAATCGTGCATAGCACATCTACGTGTATCGATCCCGTGTATTCATTTCAGTGTCTCTTGCTGTATAGCATGTATAGTGTAAATATTAACCGGGCGATGTCGGTGTGTGGGGATGTGGAGGAGTGCAACAATGCAATGATATTGATCACGTTTATGGAAGAAACCAATATTCTATTTTATTTTAAAATATTTTCTTCATACCTTTCTGGGCACGACAAAAATTATGACTTGCTAGATTTTCAAATAAAAAAGAATCAAGGTGCGGTACAGCTGATTAAAAATGAACTTACAAATTGCAGGTTGCGAGTACTGCACTCTAGTATATTGATTTGAAATTATTTCGAAGCAACCACTGTAAAATGTCAATATCGTACTTCAGAATACTAAAATTTATATATTTAATCCTTAAAAAAGATCAACTTTGACCGATGTTATAACTACTTTTTTTACAAACGTAATCGGACTTTTTGACCCCTTCCCTCCTATGCCTCCCTAACGAAAGGACTTTCGTTTATTATAGGGCTTCATCGAACTTTTGGGTTGTTTTTTCAGCCATGAAGGTTTATGTTTCCCGGTACAGTCTAAACGCAGGACAACCGATTCTTTTGTTCTGCTTAGTCGCGCTAAAAGTCGATCGATACATGTTAAAATCAGCACAATTCCGAGATACACCTTTTGCTATGAAATTTATTTTCTCGGTCAAATATAAAGCAAATTTTTTTTTTTCTTCAGTAATGTCAAATAAAAACATAGTGCTTGGATGAACATTTTTTTTAAATCCTGGTGTTAAAATTAAGCATCAAATTGTGTCTTTTAGTGTGATATTTTTGATTTTTATAGGCCTTTAGTTCGCCCGTGAGCTTTTTGCAGAATTCATTTTTAGCGTCTCAAACTAATATAGTTTGCTAAAGAAAGATATTTCCCACCTCTGTAAAGCACATCGTGTGGGTCTATATATCATAGTTTTGTCAGAATTTCCGTTTTTATTTTACCCTTTTCCCTCCATGCTCCGAAAATGTCAAACTTAGTACTTTACCTCGAGAGCAACCAGCACAAATAATCGATATTTCAATTGTTGTCAACCCAGGTCCCTTTTCCATTGAAAACCAGGATTGCCTGACCAGCGATTTGGTAGCCCAAATCCCCAATTCTGGTAAATGAGGTGGATTTTGGAAATTTGCTCCCGTGATAGCCTGCAATTTCAATTTATAGGGGCTATGGATTCCATGATTATGAAAACCATTTTGTCTGTTTGTTTGTTTGTTTATTTATTTACCTAGGATGAGGTCCATGGGAAAATCCACTGTCCAAACCTAGAAAAATTCGCGTGTTATTAGAGGGGATTTTAATTTTCTGTCCCTCCTATCTCCAGGTGAATTTTGAATGACCCCCCCATCGCGGGTTGGCATTTTCATTACACCCTTCAGACTTGCGTTCGGGTTTGTGTAGGCCTATTTGTCATAATTTAGCGCTATAGGACCTACTTTGTAAATGTATAGCTATAGCCGTGCTATATAAATATTATAAGGTACCGGTATGTAATATTATGTAGGCCTATGGGGGTGGGGTGGGTACTCAACACATTTGAACCATGACTTACAATGCAAGGCTCATTGTTACCATAAATGATTTTTCCTTTAGGTCATTATAATAGGTTGTTATAAACTTCCGTGTTTAACCTTGTATTGTTTTGGCTGCTTCATTATGACTTTCGGTGGGTTTAAGCAATTTCAAACAAACACAAACAAAAGGCACCATACCGAAACACTAGGTAATTTCTTTGCTATATTGAAGTTCTGGCAAAACTGTATCCAGGCCGGGCACCCAGAGATATCGATCCACAATGCTAGTATTTCACGCGTGGATTTGAAATTTTTTCAGCTGGTATTCAAAAATTATGGAATCAAAACGGAAATTCTGACAAAACTATAATATATAGACCCACACGATGTGCTTTACAGAGGTGGGAAATATCTTTCTTTAGCAAACTATATTAGTTTGAGACGCTAAAAATGAATTCTGCAAAAAGCTCACGGGCGAACTAAAGGCCTATAAAAATCAAAAATATCACACTAAAAGACACAATTTGATGCTTAATTTTAACACCAGGATTTAAAAAAAAAAAGTTCATCCAAGCACTATGTTTTTATTTGACATTACTGAAGAAAAAAAAAATTTTGCTTTATATTTGACCGAGAAAATAAATTTCATAGCAAAAAGGTGTATCTCGGAATTGTGCTGATTTTAACATGTATCGATCGACTTTTAGCGCGACTAAGCAGAACAAAAGAATCGGTTGTCCTGCGTTTAGACTGGGTAATGTTTACTTCAAATGCTGACGTGGGAGTCAATAATTGGGATAATCAGCTTAATCTAAATCTCCTCTCTTTTCATCTTCTCTGATTGAATGTAGGAATTCCTTGAATCTGTGGGATTATCTCACCTAACAATGACAGATATAAAATCATCAATCTGATCGCTTTCTTAATTATGTTAAACGTCGTCTTTCATGTAGCATTCTGACACAGATTTAGCATTATTATTAATTATATATTGCAATTGTCATTATAATTTTGTTATCGCTGAGCCGCCATTTAATGCCGCATAATAATAGAAGTTGGTAATAAAGAATATCTGAAGGCCAGTTTGCATTACCACAGGGATATAAAGGGATAGGCATCGTAGCTATTACGTAACACACCGAATGATGTAGTTTAACTCTAGACAATAGGCGCCATATTGCAGGAGGGTTAGAGTTCATAGAGGAAACGTTAAAGGTTAGTAGATTAGGTCACCCAGGCACATCACTAATGTGTTTCACGAGTTGTAATACCGAGAGGTAAAAACATTGATTTTGTAAAATTCTCCCGATTTTTAAAATTACTAAATAAGGTTAGTACTTCAAACCATTCTTTGATGAATCTATGCAATATGACGGTAATTTTGAAACATCTAAGAATCAATCTTAAACATCTTCATGATATTCATTTTTTTGCGCATGGTCAAAGCATGCTCTTGCGCTATCCACAGACTATCCGGTGGAAACTTCAAAGCAACGATCATGCGTTAATATTTACAAAATGGCGAATGATGTAGTTTAACTCGAACAATAGCGTGACCGGCGTGACGTAGTTTTTGGCATTGTTCCTATTATGCACTTTCACCCTCCTGATTACCATGGACACACTCAAAACGCTAATGACCTGCAGCTGCAGTCGTTCGATACTCCATTTTTCAGTAATGTCAGATAAAACCACATCTTTTAAACATAATTCTGGTGTTAAAATTAGAATTGTGTCTATTAGTGAAATATTTTCGCTTTCAAACTAATATAATTTCGCCGATTATTTATTAAGGCACATCGTACCATGGAAATAACAGATAGGCCTAGTCTATTTCCATGATCGTACACAGGGTAGCGCATCCAGGCCCTCCATTAAAAAAAAAAATCCACTTTGCGCGTGTTATGGGTAAAAAACACAGGTTTTTATGCTTTTTCGATCAAATTTTCACTAGTGGCAAATGGTGGTCATAGACCACAAACCTAGCTGGGGCATGTTGGTGTTTTGGAGGTATCTGACCCCTGCAAAATGTTCCAAAAATGTTCCCCTGGTCATGAAGTTTGTTGCCACCACACCGAGTTTGAGTACCATACTCCTTATAGATGCCCAGAAAATTAAATTATATGATTTGACCCAGATAACCTTTAACCTTTAACCTTTGACCTGACCCCTGAATAGCGTTCCAAAATGTTCCCCTGGTCAGTAAGTTTATTGTCACAGAGTTTGAGCCCTGTAGGCCTACCCCTTCAGATGTTCAGAAAATGCATTTGACCTCTGCATGACCTTTGACCTGACCCCTGTAAAATGTTCCCTGGTCATGAGATATGTTGTCACTGAGTTTGAACCCCACACCCCTTACAGATGTCGAGATAAGGCAATTGTAAGATTTTACCCCCTTAATGACCTTTGACCCTAAGTGGGTTAGTTTGAAACAGTCATGGTTGCACATGCAGGTACTTCTTTTGAAAGTCCTTAACAAGGTATAGCAGTCGTTGATAGGATATGCAGCTTATAGAACACGGATACCTCATGTGGTATACCACTGTTACCAGGGGGTCACTCACACCTTCTTGGCATTTCGAGATAGAGACCCAAAATAGGAATATTTACCAGAGTCTTATGAGGAGTAGCACCCACGGTGGGGAAATTATTTTTTTTATTATATTCTGTACTTTTTATCTTTTTCATTTGACCCCACTGGGGGTCAAATCTTCTTGGAATTTCAAGATATGAAAAGGACCCACAATATGAATATTGACCCAGGTCTAACGAAGAGTGTCGAAAATTACTAATCGGGGTGTCATAGCGTCTTGGATATTAATCACGTTTAAGAAACAATAATTCTATTTTATTTACAGCAACCACTGTAAAATGTCAATATCGTACTTCAGAAAATACTAAAAGTGTACAATTATATATTTTAATATAGGGTAGGTGCAGGTAATATGGGACAGCAGGTAATATGGGACACCTGTTTTCATTTTAACAAAAAGTAGCTTAGAGAAGGTAAACACTTTAAGTTGATTTGTTAAGTGTTTAGAGACATCAATTGTGCTTCTAGAAATGCAGTTTTGGAGTCTGTGTATCAAACTCTTGGAAATCAATGCCAAAAGAGTGAAATTGCCCAAAAATTATGTCGTTTTTTGGCCTGATATAAAATCAATGACGTCACATTTTATGATTGTGTATCCAAAAAATCTGGTAGGCCTACTGAGGGGGCATTTGTCATTTTTTATGATCTTTAGGTGATGGGTTAAGCTTATCAGCAGGTAAAATTCCACTGACAAGTGGCACTTTCCTTTATAAATGATTATTTTCTCTGATTTTCAACTGAATGGGTGCAGGTAATATGGGACACATAGGAAATTGTGTGCATTGTCAATGCGAAAAGCAAAACTATTTAGAAAATTGAATTTTCTTGTAGAAATTTGCATTTAACATTCAAATCATGTAACAAAAATGTTTTTAGAACAAAAGAGTGATTTTCTGAACTTTTTGATTTTCACCATAGAGATAACATAGTGTCCCATATTACCTGCACATGCAGGTAATATGGGACACTTGACGATGACGTCATTTTGACGTCATAGCGTCCAAACAAACATAAAAACAAGGTAACATTGCCTGTTTTATTAATCTTAAAGGACAGGTTGTTCATCATAACAATCTCTTGTGGGCATATCTTCTTTAGTTGTTATGCAAATAAGCTATTACCTGCAGGTACCCTACATTATAATATTGTAAAATTTTAAAAATCCTAAAAAAAGATCAACTTTGACCGACGTTTTAACTACTTTTTTACAAACGTAATCGGACTTTTTTGACCCCCCTCCCTCCCTAACGAAAGGACTTTCGTTTATAGGGCTTCATCGAACTTTTGGGTTGTTCCCTAAGTTTAGCAGGAATCTGTAAATGTAATGCTAGTTGGACTCCTTTCTGAAAATAGGCTACTTTCATACACTTCTCATCATTCATACAATAAAACTCGAGGAAGTTCCGCTGAGGGCTTTCCCGTGATAGCCTAAGACCAATTTGTCGCGACTCACAGCATAATACAAATGATATTAGTGGGGGGCTGGGGGAGCTGGGGGGCGATTATTATTGATCGAAAATCTGATTGTCCGATAATTGGTCATTTAATTTGTTATTCAATTTTAGTAATTAATTAGTAGGCCTGCATGTAAATTACTAATTCGGCCGTATAAAGTTATTGTTTTGGTTCTTATCCTCCCTCCTCAATTTCTGGGATTTGTCAGATTTTTTGCAAACAATTTTAAACTTTGGAATAGGCCTACTTTAGGAAAACTTATTAAATATAAAATAAGTTTATAGAGAACACAAACTTTTTTTTTAATATCTAAAAAAAATCAAATCTGACAATAATCCCAGAAATTGAGGAGGGAGGAGACCCCGGGAGGAGACGAGAACCAAAACATTAATTTTATACGGCCTTATCGACAATTACACACCACCTGCGAGGCTTGGCTTTATTATCCATGCACACAGAAATGTTTACCAAACGAATTTATAGAAATACTCCCACAATCAATCAATCATAATCAATATACACGTAACTGACATTCCTACAGGTGAACATTATGTTTACGCTGCCTTGTAATGTCAGCCCTCGTTTGCACGGTTATCATAGGAAAACACACACACATCGTACGATAATTCTCGCCGCATGTTCAATGCAGTGCATGAATGTTCGCGTGCAAGGTTCAGTATCATCAGTAATTTTGTTATCTGTGCATCGAGGCAACATACAGTTTTAATTTCTGCATAAGTAAATTCTCTCAGGAATGCATTAGTGTGTGCAGTTTGCAATGTTTTGAGGTACAAAAACGGTAAGCTTATATTATAATTCACTTTAGTACGACTCGACTACGTCTTACGAAGAAACGCGGATGCGTGAAACCCCTCCCCCACACCGGCCTGACCGGAGCTCTTTCGTTCTTGACCTTGTATTAAAAATCCGGTTCTTAAATACTAGGTAAAAGCATCGAGTTAGACTTCATGACTTAGTCACTCACATGTTCGTGCAAGGTTTCAGTACTGACTGTGTATGTCTATGAGTGTGTCACTCAGTCTCAGACAGTACCAGTGATTTTGTATTAAATTTTATAAATAAATCTCTGCATCTATTCTACATGTTCTCAGCATACAGTTTTCATTTCTACATTTAAGTGAATTCCCAAAGGAATGCATAATTAATATATAGTGTGTGAAGTCAAGTTCATGAGTTTACAATGCTTTAACCCTAACACCCAAAAAAATCTTACGATGAAAAATTCTGCGCATGCATGAATCCCAGGGTCTCATGATGACGTTAATCAGCCTAAGTGTTATATGCGACGGAATTGCTGGCGGGCAGCAATAACCCGTGTAGCTACCGGACCGTGATCGTGTGGTTGGCATGCGAGGGGTCAAAGGTTCGAATCCCGGGGGTGCCAAGTCAAAAATTCTTCTTCTCCTTGACTTTTTCGGATCTTCTTTGACTTCCGATCCCAAAAAGCAGGGTCCAGTGTTAGGGTTAAGGAACAAAACGGTAAGCTTTTTTTCACTTACAATAATGACACGCCTTATCATGAAGAAATATGTACGGGTATGTCATGTGTGAGACCCCCACCCCCGGGGCTCCTTGTAAATCCAGTTCTTACTTGCTGTTTTAATACTGGTGTTAAAAAACATCGAGCAGTAGTTAAAGTATGTTTGAAACACTTAATTATGTGGCATGGATTAAAATATCAATGTTTAACTGATTACGAAATTGTAGAAACTGTGTAACATTAAAAAATGCTTTTTTACTAATATTAGACAAGGGTCTAGAATTATTCTGGCATGTCGTCATCATAAACTCTATGACAGCACATGGCGGGATTGAGGAAGGTGTTCGAAATAAGGTGCGTCCTTGCATCAAATATCCGTGAAAGTAGGTGCGGACCCGCAAATTTCCTACGTAATCTGTCATACAGTGTTAACATAGAGATACACAAGTAATTATTCTTATTTCTTAATATGCCTTGCAGTTTCGAGCTAACTAGACACGCACTGATCGTATTTGGAACTTGGTGCTTGACCTCAACCCACAATGTCAAGCAAACCACCTCCGCATCCTAATGGGAATGCAGCAAAGTCTGAGAGACCATCACAGAAGAAAGTCCTCTTCAGAATCTCCACCTCATCCAATCCGGATGATTCATCACCACCAAGATCCCCAACGGATCTTCAGCCATCTCCTGAAGGGGAGGAGGTGGCGGTCTTTAAGGATGGGAACGATGCTGGGAGTAGGAAGGACAAAGCAATTAAAACACATCCACGGTAAGATTTGGTAAAATACAGTAAGTTGTTAATGTACACTGTAAAAATTTGACATTTTTGCACAATTTATTTTTCATGCTTCACCAAGTTTTTTTTAGTGTTTTGTTTAATTTTATCGAATCTGTTTCTTCCTACATTGGCCTAAATACATACACAACTGAGGTATATTTGTGTGTTGTTATGTTCACTGTAAGGGGAAAATTAAGTGTGATATAAAATTGGATCGATTGAGCCCATATTTATTGGTCGAGCTATGAGTTTTAAATATTTTAAAACTCATAGCGAGACCAATAAATATTGGGCGTAAAGCATCCAATTTTATCATTATTATGTTTTGGATCCAATATTTTCACACACTTGGATCCATCAAAACATAATAATAAAAATAAATGTACCACAAAATGTTCCACTTTTACAGTATACTGTCATACCTATCATGTAAGGCCCGGCAAAAAACGCGATCATATATAAGGCCTATACCTATGAATGCATGATGCTCATTTTCCACAGTGCTGATTTCCATAACACCTAGCCAGGAATTTCTGAGGACTGTCAGTTTATAGTGATTACACTATTGGGGGCATGCACACCATGTAATCACAATATAGGTCCTAATATTGTTGTTGGGCAGGAAAAACCTCATAATGTCATGGGCCCCTGAACATGTTTAAAGCAAAACCTTGTATGTAACCTGTGGACAGTTTTGTTGTAAACATGTTCAGGGGCCACAAACACATAGGAGGTTTTTCCTGCTCAACGACGATATGTTTTTGCACAATGGGCTATGCCAATTGAAATCCATTCCCCCTATGGAAGACATGACCTTGACATGATCTTGCACACACAGAGTGTGAATTTCAAATGGGTTTACCTGAATGGCCCGCTGAATGGGTGACTCCATTTGAAATCTACATCCCCTGTGTGGGAGATTAAGGTCATGTCTTCCATAGGGGGTATGAATTTCAACTGGAATGTCGCATAGAAAAGAACATTACCCCTTTTATTTATCCACACTATCTTACACAGTCTCTGAAAATGACATAATTTAATTTAGCGCCAAAATGTAGGCAAGTTGTCAGAGATTTTGCCTTGCCCGTCTGAATTTCACTTAGCCTCCCGTCCCCCTTACAAATCTGGATTAAAAGATTATGTTTTCAGTTCAAACTGAAAGTTCTGTTTCAATAATATTGGGCCATTCCAGTTGAAATAAATAGACCCCCCTATGGAAGATATAACCTTCATCTCACTGACAGGGGGTGTAGATTTCAAATGGAGTCACCCATTCAGGTAACCAATTTGAAATTCACACTCTCTGTGTGGAAGATTAAGGTCATGACTTCGGGAGGGGGGAGTGTATGGATTTCAACTAGAATAGCCCGATATTGTTTCATTTGATGCGATCATGAAGCATGTTGGCATCTTGTTGAATTAGCTTGCCTTGTATGGTTTTTGTACCATTATTATGCACTTGCTTTGTCTCAGTACAGTTCAGAAATTCATGATATCATATTTGTTTTTTACTAATTGTCAGGAAAGTTTTTGAAAATAATGAGGTAAATTACCTGACTTAAAGGAGTATTTCATGATCCTAGCATCCTCTTTTTATATTTTTCAACAGATATTCACGAAAAAAATATTATTCCCAAACTTTAAGTTGATTCCAATTTTGTGTTTAGGAGTAATGTGTGATTATGGGTATTACACTACTCCATAGGCTAAATTTGGGTAATCCTATTAAAATGTAAATTATTGGGAAAAATGGAACTGTGCCTGTGTACTTTGTCCACCACATAATAGATGGAAATTATGACTTGTCTGTATTCAAAAGTCAATGAAATTAATACATGCTCTCATCATTTTAAAAAAATGCATCAGTCATCTGCCCTTCCATGTAAAATAGATCGTTCACAGCGCGCCATTGTTGTTGTTGTATAGTTAATGCAGTTTCATTAATAGGTGGTGCACTAACTAATTTTAATTGTTAAAACACATGTGTCAGACGGGTGTTTTCCTGTAAGTAAATTAGCCAACACTCAACTTGGGCTGGTGACGACCATGGTGGTGAATAAAATGTACATGCATGTAAGTTTAGCTGACTCCCAGGGGCTGACTCGATCATGGACCATAATAGATGGAAATTATGACTTGTCTGTATTCAAAAGTCAATGAAATTAATACATGCTCTCATCATTTTAAAAAATGCATCAGTCATCTGCCCTTCCATGTAAAATAGATCGCTCACAGCGCCATTGTTGTTGTTGTATAGTTAATGCAGTTTCATTAATAGGTGGTGCACTAACTAATTTTAATTGTTAAAACACATGTGTCAGACGGGTGTTTTCCTGTAAGTAAATTAGCCAACACTCAACTTGGGCTGGTGACGACCATGGTGGTGAATAAAATGTACATGCATGTAAGTTTAGCTGACTCCCAGGGGCTGACTCGATCATGGATCATGCTTATTAATATGCAATGATATAAAAATTCTGGAGAAATCTGGAGACATTTTTTTTAAAGAAATGCAACACTGAAGCCAGGAGAGAGGAGTAGAAGGACTGGAGAGACATGCACGTATTGTACATGAACAGCGGCGGTGTACCAGCCAAAATTTCCAGGGTGGGGGAAATGCAAAAAAAGTATGATTGTCCTGTTGATCCACTAATTTAACCAGCACAAATGTGTGTAAAGCCCACAAAAATGGGCAATTGTAAATGATAAAATGAGCCAAAATGAGGACCTTTTTGAACATGACAAAAGGAAGATGCACATCACAAACTTTGGACAAATTTGTCATGGTATTTTGAGCCAGGGGGCAACTTATGTATCCCAACCAACAAATTCATCTTTTTTTTATTAGGGTACATGTATTACACATTTGGGAAAGTCTGGACTAGACGTTCTTATTATTCGCTAAATGTGCTTCACTGTGAATAATATATTTTCATACACGTTACCGCTATTTCCTTAAACATGTATTAAATACACTCAAAAACAACATTCATTTAGGAGATGAGGTCTTGGTGCAGTAGCTCAGAGCTTGGTGATGTGTTGTTTGCAGGATAAAGGCCTATATATCCTTAGGTATACTTAGACTAGGACATTAGAGAAAAATTCATTTACCCAGCGAACACCGAAATGGGGGAAACATTCTTGAAAAACAAAAGCTGACCTCGCCTCCTATTGTTGAGATCTGGAAAATCTGCAGGTTTGCCCTGGCTGGAGAGCAAATGTGAAAGTGACAACACTTTGCATCCCAATGATATGCCTGAATAACTGATCAATCAATGCGATATTGTCATACAATACAGTCAATCTACTCTGAAGTACAAAGTACCGACGCGGATGCACACATTGTGCCGACTTTGAAGGCACACATACCTGCAGCAGAGACGCAGCACTACGCACTGTTAACGCGCTGTATATGGGCGCGTTGTCACTTTGTACTTCAGAGTGGACAAACTGTAGCTTTAACAACTTCTTTGTTCACCAGCTTTGTTTTGTTAAGAAAAAACAATTCTTATGCATTTACATATTAACTCATCATTAGTGGCGGCACCAGGATTTTTTTTGCGGGGGGGCATTGAGGGGCAAAGTGAATTTCAGGGGGCAAAATTACCATAAAAAGTGAAAAATTTTCGTAATTTTGGGGGTTTACAGGGGGCAAGAGTTCTGACAGGGGGCCATATGCCACCCCCGTGGTGCTGCCACTGCTCATCATCATTTATCAATTTAACATAGAAAAGCATAAAATTAGCTAAATCATTATCATTTCATATTTCTCTACTAATAAATCTCATTATAATGCACATAATTACCATAAGGAATTTTATGTGGCATTTTATTTTCACACAACTATGTCAACTTAAAAATCCCATACCGTATGTTTTTTGTGGATAGGTTGCAAGTTTAAATGCACATACTTTAAGGGGGTACTACACCCTTGCCCAATTTTGTGCCTATTTTTGCATTTTTCTCAAAAATTATAGCGCATTGGTGACAAGTAAGATCTACCAAACAAACGTTGACAACGTAAAGAAATCAGCAAGTTTAAAAAACCCACCTCGGCTCACTTTTTGAAACTTGGTCCCATTTGTAAAAGGTACTGATTTAAACATATTTATATAAATTTTAAACATATATCCAGAAGTGTTATGTATCTTTAATGTGCAGATGCGATATTAATTTTATTAAGCTTTCTGGAACGACCTGAAAGGTTATTATCTTGTTCTTGCATGGTAAGCCAATATCCTATTATTTATAATAATCATGATTAATGATTGAATTTAACGAATAACAAGTAGGCTTGTAATCTTGTTGGAAACGCTGTATTCTGTTGAAATAAAATAAAAACACCGATTTGCTGTTGGTGTACAAAATGGGACCAAGTTTCAAAAGGTGAGCCGAGGTGGGTTTTTTAAAACTTGCTGATTTCTTTACGTTGTCAACGTTTGTTTGGTAGATTTCTTTTCTTTTTTATGAATGTAGCCAAGCAGCTTCAAGCTTAGAAAGCCATCAGGTTGCTCCATAAAACGAAAAATAGATGTTTGAAGTTGCTATTCTTGATTCATGACAATAAATAGGCCCTAATTAAACAAAACTTTATCAGTCGTTTATTTTTTAAACTTGCTCGTCACGCGTGACTGTAATGTTAAGAGGCGTATACAATGATCAATATACATTTTAATACTAGTATATTTTAATTATTCAAGGCTACGTAAATATGTAAAGAAAATATAAATATGAACAACACACACCCAATGTTGACAATGCTAGAGAGACACAGAGAGTAAGTCCGCTTTAGGACTACTTCAAGTCGGAACTGGTAAATGCGCATATATTTAAGCCTATACTAAATGCCCCGACTAGGCAAGATAATCGTGTTTTAATGTTTGTGGTTCTTTGTATCCCTGCTTGGCAATCTACTTGGCTATCCGAATTTCGCGGTTTGTAGTTCTTTGTAGCCCTTCGGGGCAACCTAGTTGGATATTCCTATTAAGCGGCGGTTGTCGGCGATCTTTCGTGGTTTGTGGTTTTCATCAACCCCTGCCCTCTATCGGGAGCTAATTTATAGTTTAAGCTTGTTAGATATCCATATTTCGTGGTTTGTGGTTCTTTGCAGCCCTGTGGGGCAATCTAGTTGCATATCTCGCGGTTTGTGGTTCTTTATAGCCCTGCGTATTGGATATCAATATTGAGCGGCAGTTGTTGGCGATCTTTCGCGGATTGTGGTCTTAATTTGTTGGATATCCATATTTCGCGGTTTGTGGTTCTTTATAATCGATAGGCCTGCGTGCAATCTAGTTGGATATCCAAATTTCGCGGTTTGTGGTTCTTTGTAGCCCTGCGGGGCAATCTAGTTGGATATCCGTATTAAGCGGCGGTTGTCGGCGATCTTTCGCGGTTTGTGATTTTAATTTCCCTTATCAAGCCCTGCCCTCTAGCGGGAGCTAATTTATATTTTAAGCTTGTTGGATATCCATATTTCGTGGTGTGTGATTCTTTGTAGCCCTGTGGGGAAATCTAGTTTGATATCAATATTCAGCGGCAGTTGTTGGCGATCTTTCGCGGTTTGTGATTTTAACTTATGAGAATTTATAGTTTAAGCTTGTTAGATATCCATATTTCGTGGTTTGTGGTTCTTTGTAGCCCTGTGGGGCAATCTAGTTGCATATCCAAATTTTGCGGTTTGTGGTTCTTTATAGTCCTGCAGGGCAATCTAGTTGGATATCAATATTGAGCGGCAGTTGTTGGCGATCTTTCGCGGTTTGTGGTCTTAATTTGTTGGATATCCATATTTCGCGGTTTGTGGTTCTTTATAATCGATAGGCTCTGCGGGCAATCTAGTTGGATATCCAAATTTCGCGGTTTGTGGTTCTTTGTAGGCCTGCGGGGCAATCTAGTTGGATATCCCTAATAAGCGGCGGTTGTCGGCGATCTTTCGCGGTTTGTGATTTTAATTTCCCCTCATTATATCAAGCCCTGCCCTCTATCGGGAGCTAATTTATAGTTTAAGCTTGTTGGATATCCATATTTCGTGGTGTGTGATTCTTTGTAGCCCTGCGGGGCAATCTAGTTGGATATCCAAATTTCGCAGTTTGTGGTTCTTTATAGCCCTGTGGGGAAATCTAGCTCTAAATATTCAGCGGCAGTTGTTGGCGATCTTTCGCGGTTTGTGATTTTAAGTTGTGAGAATTTATAATATATCTTTATTCCAAATATAATTTCAGTCTGAGCTGTGAACAGAGCCACTGATAAATGTGTTTTAAATGACGAAGATGTCATGATAGTCAGGCATGGTGAAAGCATTTGGATGGTGAAAGTAGGCCTATAGGCCTAGACCTAAATGTGTATAAAAAATCAAACATGTTTGTTTGATGAAAAAAATATAATATCACAATAGCAATGGATGTTCGAAATGGTGTTATTCTTGATTTATGACAATAAATTGGTTAATAAAACATTTAAAAAAAGTGGTGGGAAGTTTGAACTTCAGCAAAAATTCATAAATGGATTAGAAGTCCATGGCCTTAACCGCTTCGCCACGGGGACGTCCCGATATAACGATGTGTGGAAGTGGAGAATTTATTAATATGAATGTATGCTGTGGTCCGGAAAGAATAAAAGAATTGTGAAAAACTTGATTTTTTGGCGAATGGGATCCAGAATTTGTATGTAGGGTATCTAGGAAAATGCTAGGGTATATTTGAAAGTAGATCTCAAAAGTAGTGCGCCAGTGACAGCCATGTATGGCTGTAGCAGTGTCGAAAGATTCTGGATATCAGTATGATTAGCTATGATTTGCCACTAATTTTGGCTATGAAATACAGCGTGAAATGAAGCAAGAATGTTTGTTTATTATCAAACAATCGGATTGACTCTAAGATTGGTGTAACTTTTTGAATTAATGAGTTATTAAAATATATTACACTTTGGACAGTAAATAAGATTTAGCATGGTTTTAGATATATTTTGTACCCAGCGAAAAAATATTATAGAACAATAGCGTTTTTGTTTCGTGTAAATATAGTCCCGCGGTGCATCTGTTTATTCTTCTTTTTCAGTCGTTTTTTTTTAAAACTTGCTGGTCATGCTACCGCGTGACTCTAATATGTATATTATCGGCAAGGACTACAACTACTGCACTGGAAATTTCATTTCAGCACAGACAACAGTTGTGGAGTTACATTACAGTCAAAAATGAGGAAAACCAATATTTGATCAATAAATCAATAACTACTTGCCTTGAGTTGCTGAATTTTCAGTGCAGTTGTTGTAGTCCTTGCCCCTATAATATACATATATCTTTACTTGTCACCAATACGCTATAATTTTTGAGAAAAATGCAAAAATAGGTACAAAATTGGCCAGGGGTGTAGTACCTCCTTAAAGCATCAAATTTTCATGCACAGGAATATTTTTTCTTCCGCTAGGCCTTGTAGGAAATGTACAAATTCACGAAAATAGAATGTCGCAGAAACATGGGTTCTCTCCTAAACACAAAATTTTAATACTGCGAAAATTTTTATCTAGCTAAAATTCTGCAAATTTGTAACAACATGCTGGGGAATTTCCATGTGCAACCCTTGTGGTTATTTATTGATATAACTTTTGAGCAAATATTACTTATCTTAAATTCTGATCCAAAATCAAATCTTTACTTTAATTGATAATATTGATCAATATTATGGTGGTGACTTTGACCTTTTGGAAATGTCTGGATGATCACCAAAGTTGTTATTATACCAAAATTGTTGCAGGTCTGAAAATATGCCCAATTAGGTTTTATTATATAACATTTTTTTTTTCATTTTATAATGATTGTAATTTGACATCTATAACAAATGCATTAATTTGTCATAATTTCTTCTCCTAAGAAATCTAGTGCTTTCTTAAATTTTTGTCCACAAGATTTGGTCACTTTTATCCCATAAAATCCAATGGGAAAGAGACACATTGGGCAATTTTAAGGGCATTTTGCCCCATGATTTGGACAAAAAAATGGCAACACCGATGATTTCATCATTTTCATTTTTCAATCAGAAAGATTATAATTACGCTTATAATGTTAGCAATAGTACAGGTATGTACAGTATGCAGAATTTTGTGTTAAGATAAAATCTAAATGATTTGTTTTTTCTTTTCTTGTAATATTTTTAAATAATGTTTTGTTTGTAGTAGTGTGAATAGTACTATTTGGTGTGCATTGAGTTCCAGTTGAAATACATAACATTGTACACCCCTAAGGACGATATGCCCTTAATCTTCTATGCTTTTGTTCAAGTTCGGGAGTGACGTCAATGCTTTTCACGATTGCATTGCAAGCGTGCTGACAAACCGCCCTTGTACACGTGCGTGAACGCTGTATGCGATGAACATTACTCGCACGATTTGATACTGCGACCAGCGGGATACGCACCTAGATGTCACTACCGAACTAATTACTTGAGGTGAACCAATGTATACAGGGAGTGTGCATTTTAAATGGGTGTTACACCTGAATGGTATTGGGTGACTCCATTTGAAATCTACACCCCCTGTGTGGGAGATTAAGGTCATGTCTTCATTAGAGGGGATATGTATTTCAACTGGAATAGCCCAATTTCTATAAGTACATCTTAGTTAGTGGACAGGATTGGTTTTTCGTTCATGGACACAATATGTGAGGCACGGGTCTTGTAAACCAGAGGTCCTGGGTTTGATTCCCGGGCGGGATCACCTTTTCTGCTTGTCTCCTTTATTATTTGCGAAAGCGAACCTGGTGAAAAATTATGTTTAACGGTGTTGAACTTGTGACATCTTGTGACATCTTGAAAATGTGCTCCAGCCACCAGGCAAGAACCTCAGTGTTATTCGCCGTAGAAGTGATGATGTAACAGGATTAACTACCATAGCAATAGGTTTAAACAATTTTTGAATATATTGCACTGCACTGCACTAGTATGTTCACACGATACTTCTGCATTGAACCATAGATGTCAAAGAAGAGGGATAGCAACATGGATCGTAATTCTAGAGAATATTCATTGCTGATCACTCGCACCTATAAGATTAGTATCTTTGAAAAGATCGGTATTGTATTCAATCTATGATTGCAAACACATATGAGTGATGAGTGCAACCTGCTTGTAGTGCAGGGCGATATATTGAAAAATTGTTTTAACCTATTGCTATGGTAGTTAATCCTGTTACCTAATCACTTCTATGATTTTTCACACAAATGACCTGAAAAAGCCTGTGTCAGACGTAAGTACCAGGACTGGTTCAGATGCAATAACCGATGAATCATCATGAATGCCAATTTGAAACTTTTTGATTTAAGGGCTCAGATAGCGACATTTTCACCTATTTTTTGTGGGACCTGAGAGCACATCAGACATATCAAATAGCATTTTGAAAATGAGGAATGTCCTTCTGATATCAAATACTATAACATCTGGCAGCTATTCACCATCGAAGTGGTTACGTAATTCTCTTGGTTACCAGATCACGCTATTTTGGTATGCCTTCGAGTGCCATATACTTTGCGTGGTGATTGTTTCGATCGTGGTTCACTACTCAAGTGCGTGATCTCGTTGACATAGTAACATTACGTAACTTCGATACTGAATTGCAGATAAGACCTTCATGCTCTAAACCCCCACACTGTTGGTAACCCATGCTTTATAAAGGGTGGGTTTGAGAGGTCAACAAAATGCTTAAAAGGGTGGGTTTGAAAAATTTCTGGTTAAAATGCGTGTCCAAATATAAAGGGTGGTCACTGATAAAAAGGGTGGGTCAACAATTGCAATCTCAAAGCTTACTGTAATTTCCGATTGAATGACACTATTAAAATGAAACACAAAAAACATTGAAATCCCATTCTGTAGTGTTTGGTCAATGGTCATCTAAAACTTCAATATGTAATTCTCTTTGAATGCAAATATGCACCTCCTGGACCATCATAACCACTTATCTACATGATTAGCAACCACGCTTAGAGTTTCGGAGTTTTGGTATAAAGGGTATAAAATAAAAAGGGTGGGTTTGAAATAAAAAGGGTGGGTTTGTATCACCACTGCCAACTATGCCCCAATAAAATTGACATTGTATTAATGCAGGGACTGTCTTTTGGAATTTGCAGGAGAGCATTAAATAGCTCTTCTGGAGCCTTCATGGAGAGCTGTTTAGAGCATTTACAATAGAATGAAAGGAGAGAACAGTCAACCAAGGAGAGTTAAAAATCACTCTCCTATATCAAATTTAAGGAGAGCAGTAGTAGAGAGCGATTGCTCTCGCTCTCCTCAAAAGGCAGTCCCTGGTAATGATGTCACACATTTATAGACCACACATTTCTGTACCACGTCCGTGACATCACACACTCATGCACCACGTCCACGTCCATGTCCGGAAAACTAACCCCGTCATATGTTATCACCCAATAACGATCATATTTCGTATCCTTTTTTTGTTATTTCTGACTTTCTGTTTCCATAATGTACTTTGATATCGATCTTACCCACAATGCATCTTGTTTCCTCGCATGAACTAACTCTTGGTACGTGTAACCTTTACATGGTCATGTGACCCCTTCTTAACCCATGTGATGTCATTGGTGATGGGAACGTCGCTACTCTTTGTAACTGCATTCTGACTGCTCGTATAGCTCGTACACTTTTACTTATGGAATGCCAAGAGAAAGGTAAGCGTGTTTGAACTTTAACCTCTGTGATGAACTTTGACCTTTCTTGTATGGGTAGCAGAGCACTTAACACCAAAGCATATTGCGACAACAACTTTCGTAGCATATTTAGAGTGAACTGGCTAAGTTTATGGTTTACAATGCCCTGCAAATACAAGTTTGTGCATGTACTAACTGTAAACTGCAAGTTGTAAAGCTGCAGCCAGCGAGGGCCAGAGACCAATCAGAGGGTGTCAGATACTGAGGCAGAGCTTAGACCAGATTTAACAATATGCATAATGTCAAACTATAACATCGTTTAAAAAAATATTAATCTTGATAAGAATAGATAAGAACCATTTGGACCATTTTCCCTGCATATCGATGAAGATCAGTAAAAGATCCTAGTGAGGGCATTCCATTAAATTGTCAAAATTGGGCTTTACATGCTGTGGTAATAATTGTTCTGTTATCTTACTTCATATTTGTATGTTGGTTCCCAATTTCTCATTCATAGATTCTTTTTCTAAATGTGTAAGTATGGTGATAAAGAATCCATGATGACACAGGGAATCGTGACTGTATGTATATACGTATGTAGCTATCCAAAGTTCCTTTTGCTATGTGTGTAGCTTCAGTACACATAATAATTTTTTAGCAATAATGGTGATATTTAACTTTTACTCTTTAAGTATGCCTCAAATTTCAGAAAAATACAGTTGTTCATTCGTACGTATATTTCCATTTCATGTATTTAATAAGATCATGAAACACAAATCAATTCTAACCTATTGGGAATTCATGGGCTATTCCATATGAAATTCATACACCTGCTGTGGAAAAAATGGCTTTAATCTTCCACACAGGGGGTGTAGATTTCAAATGGAGTTACCCATTCAGGTAATCCCATTTGAAATTTACACTCCCTGTGTGGAAGACTAACCCTAACCCCCGGTCCCCGCACTCCGTGCATCCGCGGGTATTCATGCTTGTCGGTGAACTTTAAAAACACCCCTTTTGCATCTCATTTAGCAAGTTTTTAGGGAAAAACACCCCTTTTTTAGCGATTTCGCGAATTATTTGCCCTTCGACAATACCCCTATTTTCGCTAAAACGCGAACGATATTTCTAACATACCCTTTTCTGACAGAAACGCGTAGGCTGCTCCATGAAAATACCCTTTTTTTTTCAATTTCGCGAACACGTGGTTTGAAAAAACCCCTTTTTGTGTGTTTCATGAATCGCTTTCTTCATCTGAAAACACCCCTATTTCGCGAAATTTTCGACGAGCATGAATACCCATGGATGCACGGAGTGCGGGGACCGGGCCCTAACCCTACCCGTGGTGTTTTTGCTATCGGAAGGGAAAGAAGAAACAAAAAAGGAGAGAAGGTGAAGAAAGAAGTGAGACTTAGTTGGGTCCCGAGTTGGGTTAGGGCTAAGATCATGTCTTCCATAGGGGGTGTATGGATTTCAACTGGAATAGCCCAATATGAAAGGATTACTTGCATTTCAACTTGTAGTATACTGTTTGTATGTTTTGAAAATGAAACTAAACTAGCTTTAATCCTAACAGTAACACCAGTAAATACCACAAATTACCACAGGCTTGGAACCTCCCCTTCAGTGGGTGGAGGCGGGATACACATGTCACCTCTGACCAAACCCCCTGGCAGTGTCAGGGTTAAGGGAACGCATCAGTGTATTAAAATGTATAACATCCACATTGAATCTATGTGAATGTTGTGCTCTTACCCAATTGCCAGACACTTTCTATGGTTCCTAAAATGTTTGAGTTGGCAGCAGACACGCCATGGCATGATGCTGGTCCGTAGAGCACCCACAGAACTTTTTTGATTCTTTAAAAATTTGAATTTTGAAATTACTGATTTCTGGGAAAAGTTATAGGAATGAGTGCATATGTAATGATTAGAAACTACTCATCTATCTATCTATCTAAATCAGAAACAAATTTGATCTCATTTACAGACCTTTATTTCTAAAAAATGCTGGAGCTTTGTTAATTACTCTCCTGATTTTGTGAGGAGCTTAATAAGGAGCTTATATTTTTAACACCTGTCATAAAACACAGGATTTCAAATATTAAAGGGCTCTACAAATCACACTCCTATAATGCTGTTAAGGAGAGTTGTAGGAGCTCTGGAGCAATTGAGCTACTTAAAAACAAAGGCCTGCATTTAATAGGACAATACAACAAAAACATGAATGAATTTGATCTCATTTAGGACAATACAACAAGAACATACATGAATGAATGAATGTATGAATGAATAAAATAATGAATGAATGGAATGAATGAATGAATGACTGAATGAAATAATAAATCAATGAATGAATAAATGAAATAATGACTAGATGCAAATCATTGATAAACGGCAATCTTGGTGCATGTAAATGAGCATTTCTATCCGAACCCATAAAGCTGCATATCCAGTCTTGACATAGTACTGTATATCCTATATTGTTTGTTTCCGTTTGTAGCAGCACACCATCACGGCTGATCCCCATCCTTGAGAGAACCCCACCAGATCCCTCGTTTCATCCTTTGATAAGTCCGCCTCGGTTCTCGGCATTGTTCACGGGAAGACGTCATTCCACCGATGTAGGCCTACCGTCTTTGAACACCTCGGCGCTGTGAGACTTTTATCCTCTTGAGGTTTTTTACTATGCATGCTTGCATGGGGGATGTATTGGACTATTCCACTTGAAATCCATACACCCTATGGAAGACATGATGGTAATCTCCCAGACAGGGGGTGTGAATTTTCAAATTGGGTTTACCTGAATGGGTGACTCCATTTAAAATCTATACCCCATGTATTGGAGATTTATAGGTGTATGGATTTTAAATTAAATAGCCTATTTTGATCTATACTTTGTTTTGAACTGGGATCTCTCTATCACTGACTTTCATTCATGCTTCCATGCTCGTAGCCAGGATTGTTTCTTTTTATTGGGGGGGGGGGGGGGGGTAGGAACTGGGGGTAGGGGCTGGGGGATGCAGGAGCTCCATAAAGTGGACATTGTAGGAAAAAATGATTTGCATATGAAAAGTGGACTTTTACCTATTTAACCCCATGAGAACTACCTGCCGATTGGCCAAAATGAATATTGTGTCAAATTTTGAACCAATTAAGGAGGGCATTAATTAATAATATCATCGGCAAATGCAAGTTTGACCATAAATAGTTTAAACCCTAGTCATAATTGGCAATTGATATGAGCATTTCAAGTTATCAACCAATCAGAAATGCTGTTAGATGACCAGTAGTTTCCAGGGGGTTAAGTGGATTTTGTGGGTCTCTTTAGACCATTTTCACTCAAGATGTGGACTGTATGTAATATGTTCTACAAAGTTTGGACCTTTTGGGGCATCTGTTGGGACATGTCCAAAAAATGTAGGTCTATTGGTGGATAGGGGATGGGTGTGACAGGCTGGTCATGATTGAAACTAGTCCACCCCCATAAAACTGTTTTGGTACACAGAGTTGCTTTGGTCTATTCCATTTAAAATACCTCTACCCTATGGAAGACATGACATAATGTCATCTCCTACACTGGGAGTGTGAATTTTCAAATAGGGTTTACCTACTCCGTTTGAAATCTATACCCCATGTATGGGAGATTTACATCGTGTCTTCCACAGGGAGTGTATGGATTTTAAATGAATTAGCCTATTTTGATCTATACTTTGTTTTGTCATTAAGTTAAAATAATGCCATACTTTGCTTTATGTGGCATTAAATAACTTTTTTAAAAAGCTCTTAAAATTTTCACAGACAATTGAATACTTTCAAATGAACAAGTTTTGTCTGGGATTTTTTTAATTTTTTATATAGAAATATGTCTGTTATCAATCTTAGGGGAGACGAGGTATTGTTGGTCGGAAACAAAAGAAAAATCGATTTCCATTATCGAAATCAATATATTATTGAAAAATAACACTTTGATCGTTTGCAAAAGTTTATTTTACAAATCATATACTTTGAAAACTTGCTTAATTTATTGCTGCTAATGAGTTATCTACGTTTTACAAAAGTGTTGTTGTTTCAGCCCTGTTTACAACATAACTCAAGAACCACAGGACCTACAAAAGTATATCTATGATATTTAGGTTCTTCTACAAGCTCGCTATTAATTGAGCAATGCAATTTTTGCCAAAGCTCAATACCATTCACAAGATGTTGTAAACTACCAAATCGCAACAGTTTAAAGTTGTTGCTAACCTTAATCTTACGAAAGACCTATTAAAGCATGGTGGGTGCTTATTGCAAACAGTGACAGCGCCATGGTTGGGTAGGTAGGGGTAAGATTTTTGGAAAATTCCTCCCAGTCAGCGATCTCCCCCCCCCCCCCCATCCCCCATCAGTTACGTAATCACCCTGGGGCTGGGTGGGGAAGCAGGACCTCCATAAAATGGACCTTGTAGGAAAAAATGATTTGCATATGAATAGTGGACTTTACCCATTTAACCCCATAAGAACTACCTGCCGTTTGGCCAAAATATATATTGTGTCCAATTTTGAACCAATCAAGGAGGGTATTAATAAGATCATCTGCAAATGCAAGTTTGACCATAAATAGTTTAAAGCCTAGTATATGGGGAAATGTCATTTATTTTTTGGTTTCATTTTTTTCATACACAATCTTGCCACCAAGGTTTTTCTTAAGCAGAATTTTATGTAGAATCAAAATATCATGGGTGTCATTTTTTAAAAACTGTTCTTGGGTGTTTTTTTGGCGGTTTTTGGCAACTATCATATTTTTCAATAATTCATATGTTTTCAGCCCAATTTCCATTTTATTTGCTCTATAATATGAACTAATGTGTGCTGAATATTTTTTAATAAAAATTAATGGTCAAATGTTATCCCAGAAGAAATTTGGACAGACACTTTTATCAAATTGGGTGATTGTAGGTGTTTTTGGGTGCTTTTCGGTGCAATTTATAATGTATATATATAGAGTGTTTTCAAATGTGAAAAGATAACAAGTTTGCCACTATTCGCCGTAGAAGTGACGTCATAATTGGATTAACTACCATAGCAATAGATATATACAATTTTTGACTCTATCGCCCTGCACTACAAGCAGGTTGCACTCATCACCTGTGTATGTCTGCATTCATAGATTGAATATAATACCACTCTTTTCCAAAAATACTAATCTTACAGGTGCGAGTGATCAGCATAATATGAATATTCTATAGAGTTACGGTCCAGGTCTTTCCCTGTTCTTTGACATCTATGGTTCAATGCATAGGTACCACGTAAACTTTGTACAGTGCAGGGCGATATCCCGGGGCGATATAGTCAACAATTGTATTCATCTGTTGCTATGGTAGCCTTACGTCACTTATAGCGAATGCATGTACTGTTTGATTCAAAAACGCGACCGTAGGCCCTACTACCCAGTTTATAAGTCCTGTGGCCTTTTGATAATGACAATGTGCCACCTATCCTAGCATGTTGTTTGGGTCACAAGTAACATATTTATACATGTTTACAAAAATCCAGATGCAGCAGAAAGCTGCCATCTTGTTTTTCAAACTGGCACCCATTTTGCAAAATATTTCCAATATTTTTCAAACTGCCCCTTCCCAATGTGGTTTATTGGCACAGTAGCAATGGTTTTATTGGCACAGTAGCATTTGTTTTAGGCTTGTTGTATTAGTTTGATCATGTTGGCATGCAGTAGCACCAATATTGATGATTTTCAAATTCAAAATGGCCGCCAAGAATTCAAAATGGCCACCGAAATCAATGTATTTCCTTCAATCATACAATGAGCATATATCAAGCTGGTAAAATAGAAGATTGGACATGTGCCATGAATATTAAAATAATAACACACACAAATCCGATACTAAATGCACCCCCCCCCCTCTTGTGCAAGTTGACCTATATCTGTTTATCACATTTAAATGATGACTTCATTTTGCATATTATAACATTTTAAAATGCCATAGAAAATGTTTCTTGGCCCATACGTGTATCCTTTAAACAAGAACAAGAGCAGTTGGTGGTGCTAGTTTGGGCTGCAGGCTGTACCAATACATCCATAAGCCCATGGCAGCAGGGGAGGGGGTTCTTCAAATATTTTGAACGGAGATGTGCCACACAGATTTTCGGATGCTGACTTTTCTGTAGTCTTCTTTTGCTGTTTCTGCAACCCATCAGTATACCAATTTTTCACAAAAAGCACCCAAATTGAATTGGGTGCATATATTTAAGGGCACTTTTTGTCCTGATGTGCCCATTTGGTTGCATTGGTCTCCACTGAAAACCCACCCATCGATATATCAATATTGCTAAAAAAATATACCCCCAAACCATGGCAACTTCCTGTACACCTTCAAACAGGAAAAAAAATTAGGGGTATTGAGAACTGCAGGTTAAAGGGTACCGAGTGATCCCACAAATGGGTTATTGTTCCTGGGGGATGGACTTATATAGGGTTTCTAGGGATGGAGTTAGGGATACCAGGGATGGGATAAAGAGTACCGGAGACAACATTAGGTATATCAAGGATGGGGTTAGAAATACCAAGGACATGTTTAGGGGTGACCAATGACAGGGTTCCCCAAAGGTCCCAGGGACAACAGTTTATGTGTCCAGGTGAAGAGATTAGGGGTTCCAGGGATGTGATTAGGGGTATCAACAATGGGGCTTGGGGTATCAAGGAACAGGGTTAGGGATTCCGGAGACGAGGGTTAGGGGTTCCAGGAATGGGGAGAGCCCCATGGTCAGTGTTAGGGGATCTAGGGATATGGTAAGGGGACTGGGGATAGAGTTAAGTGCCTCAGGGTTTGGATACTGGGTACCAGGGACAGAGGATGGGACTAGTGGTACTGAAGACTGTGCAGGGTAAAGGGTACAACGGGTTATGGGTCCCGGTGAAGGGGTTAGGGTTTCAGGGATGACCAGTCATGGGTTCCAGGAATGGGGTTAGAGGTCACATGGTCATGTTTGAGGTCCCAGGGATAGGATGAGGTACAGGGGATTGGGTTAGGGTTCCCAGGGTTGGGGTACTGGGTACCATGCAGGAACGGGGTAAGGGGTACCGGCACTGGGTAAGGGGAACCGTATGTGGGGTTACAGGTGCAAGATGGGATTAGGGGTCTGTCTAGTCTCGGGACAGACCTTTTAGGTTTTAGGAATGGAGTTAAAGGTCCCGTAGTAGGTTTAAGGTTAGGATAGGGTTAGGGGTACTGGGGATGGAGTTTGGGGTTCCAGGTTTGGCGTTAGGAGTCCCAGGGATGACATTAGGAGTAATGACGACTGTGCAAGGGTACTGGAGTAAGAGACGAGAGTACTAAGGATGTGGTTAGCAGTGGCGAGGGTCATAGCGGCAGGGGGGGTGCCAAGGATGGGGTTATGGGCTAGCTGGCCGGCCTCGAGTACATATCAGGTTATGGGCCACTGGGTCCATGGATGGGTCTAGGAGTCCCAGGGATGGGTAGGGGTACTGGTCAGGGATGGGGATACTGGGATAGAATCGATAGATGTACCAAAAATACACGATTATGAGAACCGAAGAGGATATGGGTAGGAGCATGTTATGGGGTAGGCCTACATGAACAGGTATCAGAGCACGATGTACATTTAGCAGGGTACATGGTTATGAGGTACCGAGTTAAGGGTATTGGGTACAGATTAGGATTATGGGTTAGGGTATGGGTATGCGCTGGCCCAGAATACATCAAACTTGGCGGGAACATAATTATCATTATCATATCCTGAGGAGACGGATGAAGACATTTAAGGTGGAATAAGGTTACAGATCTTAAATTGGGAACTATTTTATAACAAAATGTCATCGTAGAAAGTGAATTCATAATTATAGGTGAGCATTTGAATGTGGGGTGGTGTGGTGTGTATTTGCAGTGTATTATGGAGTTTGTGTATGTGTTGGTATATTAATTAACATGTTACTTGCTTAAACTTATATTTTACAATGCTCATTATAATGTTTGGAGGAAATAAGTTGAATTTGGCGGCCATTTTGAATTTTTGGAGGCCATTTTGAATATCAAAGTCGTCGATGTTAGTGCATAGGCCTACGTCATAAATAATATCCTAAGCTTAAAACAAATGCTACTGTACCAATAAATTCACAATAGGAAGGGTCAGTTTGAACAATATTGGGAATGTATTGCCAAAATGGGCGCTGCTTTTGAAAAATAAGATGGCCACCAACAACTGCTGCATCTGAATTTTGTAGACATAGGCCCCTATAAATATGTTACTTAGGACCTAAACAACATATTAGGATAGGTGGCACATTGTCATCAAAAAAAGGCCACAGGATTTAGTTTGCTAAGGCAACTTTCCGCCCCCAAACACCCATCAAAAATGCAAAAAAAATAAAATCCGCCCAAAAAACACCCAAAAATTTAAACATTTGAACACATTTCTTCAATATTTGAGGTAGTTCATAGTAAAGTGTATTTAAAGTTTGGAATGATAATATAAAAGCCTTTAAATGCAATATATGACTTAAATAAGTTGATTTGTATGCCATAATATATGCCAAATACTGAAAATCAGAATTCGCCCAAAATCCGCCCAAAAAAAACACCCAAGAACAGCTTTAAAAAAATGACACCCATGATTTTTGGAATCCTCATGAAATTTTGATTCAGAAAAACCTAATTTGCAAGATTGTGTATGAAAGTTTTGAAAAAACACAATTTCCCATATACTCATAATTGGCAATTTATCAACCAATCAGAAATGTGTACTCTATGCCTTATCTTTAAATGCATGACATAAGCTTAAGTACAAGCTAGTGAAGCTACTTACTAAATGTAAAACATCATGGTTATTTTTAAGATTTTGAGTTAATGTTACCGCTATTTCATAAGTATGATAATATAGATGGGAAGCCACACCTTCAAAATATGTAAATATAGTATTATAGTTTGCTAGATTTAACACCCAAATTAGATGATTTAGCACAATTGTCATTTCAGTTACTTAATTTAGTTTTACACCAAATTGGGCTTAAAATCAGCTTGAAGAGATGAGAACTGATTGGAAGAAAGAGATAATATGTTTCTTCCATGAACAAACCATGCTCATCCTCCCATATAACTCCTATAAAAGATATCAAACTTTAAACTTTAAAATGAAAATAAAAACAGTGCTGAAATGGAAGTACATAACCTAAAAGGTGGCAGCTCAACATTTTCTGTTTCGATGCTAGAAAAATGCAAAGGTGAAGTCATTTTGAATGAGCTTTAAAAAAATTGAAATCGTAAAAATAATACAGAGTGTATACTGTATAGCTTTAAAAAAATCACTAAAGGGTGCACAATAGTAATAAATTTCCCTATACTTTGTGTACAAAATGGCCTCTATTCAAATGGCTCTACCTACCTTACGAAGCGACTCAATTTTTCAAAGTGATGTTTTCCTGACTGACAAACAAACAAGCAAGTAAACAAACTAAATTAAATATATTGGTGACCATTGACTTTTCGAGCTACCGGACCACAAATGCAATACACTTTTTTCACCCAATTTTCAAAATAGAAGCACTTGTGATTTTACCTAGAGGCAGCCGGTTTGAGAAATACATGAAAAATCTGAATAAAAGCCCAGAATCTTTTCCAATCTTGGCAAATCAAAATAGAAGCACTTGTGATTTTACCTAGAAGCAGCTGGTTTGAGAAATACATGAAAAATCTGAATAAAAGCCCAGAATCTTTTCCAATCTTGGCAGATGCTTAGATTCAAGCCTACATTTATTACCTGGCACAAATTTTTCCCAAAATCTGCACATTTTTTTTGGTTTTTAATATTGATTTATAGGTGGGTAACTTTTACCGAAATGTAAAAACACCGCAGATCAGGACAAAATCCCATAAGAGACATTATTTGGTGATGTGAAATCTAAAACCTAAAACTTGATGATTTTGACATGCAGCAAATCATATATCAGTGGACTATGAATGACATTGAGACAATGTTTACCGATTACACAAAGATATCATTAGACATTGTTTGAAAATAAATGACATGGTGTATGTAATCTTGATCATGCCATACACTAGGGGCCACAACATGCTCATCTATCAACGTACAGTTCTTTAACCCCAATACATTTGTACATTTATTAAATGACCTTTGAAAATTTAGGTACAAAAACTCATACTCTGCAACTTGAGGTCAAATTTTGTACTTATGATTGTTTAATTGAGGTTATTGAACTATGCCATTGGGATGAGGACATTATTATTACACGACATGATCTGATCCATGCATGTTTTAAACACTTGATTCAGGCTGGCAGAGCATGCATGAATGAAGCTCTTTAAAACACTAGTGTCATGCAGTAATTTATTTTACTGCAAGCGTCACTTACAACTTTTTAATTATTCATACAAGATATATATATAAAAGTATACATTTTAAGAATGGAAATTAGTCAAGGAATCTAAATATAAGCATAGATTTGGTACAAAAGCACAAAGTTTGGAGAAAATAACAAAAAACTAATTTTTGCCTCAAATTTTGTTAACACACTATTCACCCATTGCACGGTTCTGCCATATATGCGAGGAGAGCCTTGATCTGGCAGCATGCATGAATGGGAATTGAACCAGTCATATAGCATTGCGTAAAGTTACGTAATACTTCCTTTCATGTCTATTGCCAGTTCGAGGCTCTCCTCGCATATGGCGGAACCGTGCAATAGGCGAATAGTTAATCAATTTGTCCAACATTTGCTTTATTTGGTCAATAAGTACAAAAATAAAGCACAAACACAGAAGTGGGTTCTGATTGGCTGATTCAGTCGTCTAAAAATCAACTAACCGATGTTGCAATAATCTGATTGGCCGATTATGCTTAAGTGTTGGTCGGCGCAGAGCGGCTCTCTTGAAGGGAGCACAAAATGCGTATGTTACTCATTAACAGGATCCTTGCATCAATCAGAGCAAAAGACCTCCATACTTCTCTGGAAGCTAAATGTAAAATGCCCTTTCCTGTGTGTCCACACAGATGAAAATAATTATCAATAAACTTACATTATTATACATATTATGAAATATTTTCACTTATTTTAAGTGTTACTCATCCAATTCTTCCAAGAAAATGCTTTTAACATATTTTTACCAATATTTTATTGAGAAATTTGGAGGGGGGTTCTAAATTGGCCATTTTCTTTAAAATAAACATGTGCAGTTACCTTTGAGACATACTGGTAGTGTTTTTTTTTTTTTTTTTTTTTTTTTTGGAGGGGGGTTACATGCATATCTTTGGATCAATCTTAATTTTATTCAAACAAAGGAAGAAGGTCATTGAAATAATAATAGTTTCATGGGTGTTTTCCAAGATATAGTCTCTATGATCAGATGAGTCAAAACAGGGTAAAATGTCAGAATTATGTGAAATATGGTAAGTAATTGTCACCTTTTGTGAAACATGGCAAAGGTCATTTCAATGTCATCTAAAAGGTCAAATTGATTGCCATGCCAGGCAATGTGTCGATCACAGACCGTTTTGGTCCGATCCAAGTAGCCATATTATTACTAACACATGAGAATATAAAATTGTTCATTTACTGTAATAATCATTTTATATTTTTATTTCTTTCTGATAATAAGTTAATGATTTATTTTTGGTTTATGGGCATATATGATTAAGAGAAAAGTGGTCAAAAAGAAAGCTAGCTTTAATACATACATTAGTTTTATTATTTTATTTTGATTTTCTGTTACTTTAGCTTGCGTCACACCATGTCAGGTATAGAACTGGCTGATTTACCAGACTCAGGGACATCATCAAACCAGGCACATTCACAGTGGAAGAAGGGTCATAGGCGCAAAGATAGCAAAGATTTTGTGGCGGCAACACCAGCAGAATTTGTCAAGAAAAGTGGTGGGGATTTTGTCATAAACAAGGTTGGTATTGTTGATGTATAGATGAGTTGACCTCAATGTTTATCAACAAAGGCAAGGGACTGGTATATCGATATGCTTGAGTGAACCCCATGCAACCACTACACTGTTCAAGAGCCTTATTGTGATGTGGCGGGAGTTTTAAAAACATGAGCCCTGAACAAAATATGATGCGCACGCATACTGCCAGGCAAAATACAATGGAAATTGTGATGATGCGTGCACATACTGCCAGGCAATGACGTCAGAAATCAACTCATCTATACCCGGGTATCTATACTGCTTTAATGGAAACATTGAGATTAACTTAAGTTTGTTTGGCTTATAATTGGAAAAAGCGAGACTCATAACATAATGTTTTGAAATGAAATGGCATGCTTGCAGTTGGGCAGTACTTACACTAGTTGTGTGTTACGTATAATGCGTGGCTGGCACATATGTGAATTTATGCAAGCATAAGTCAGGATTTTATTGACTTGTGCAGTAACAAAAACTGAATAATTTTCGCCAATTATTATTACAAACTTTATTACTATAAGTATAAAAATTTGCTCATCTGAGAACAAGCATCATTCCCTACTCCATCAACCAAGTGAACATGGAAAAGTGATACATTCCGAAAGCTCTCAGGTGAGCTAATTTGTCATGCTTTGAGTAATTCACTCCTCAAAAACCAAAACAAAATCACAATCTGACAACCTTGATTTTACCTTAGTGTTTTTAAATGACCAATTTAAAAAAGCAGCCAATCTAAGGCCATTTGAAAAGGGCACCTAGGCAATTACCGTTTTTTATTTTTTCAATTTTGTAGTGTCCCTGGACCTAGACCTAAATGCTAGGATCATTCATGGTTGACCTAAAAAAAAATTAAAAAAATAAATTTGCACAGTGTTTTGTGTTTTTAATATGAAAATTGATACATTTGTATTCATGTCATACTCTATTAATGATATTTTAAATTTTTTTTTTTTTTTTTTTTTTTTGTTGTTGAAATTTTTCGAAAATTTGGGGGTGGGACTTTACTCGAAGGTGGGACTATACTCGCATCAGTACGGTACATGCTTTGAGTGCCTTGAAAATATGCAGAACACGAAGTAGCCTTCAGTTATTTTGAGGACTGTGGGTCAGGGCTCAAATTTCAGGGAGGCTGCCCTTCTTCAGTTTTGGCCATGGTGCCCCAGATCTTTGTCAACTTCAAGGCATTCGTCAACACTTTTTGGCCTTAGTACCCTTCTTTGTCTTTGCCCAGTGGCCTTGAAAATGGGTGCCCCAAAAAATTAAAATTTGAGGCCTGCTGTGGGTAAAATGCAACTAGATTTTATCAATTTTAGCAACTTTCACTTGGAATATTATTTAAAATGTTTTACTAGAATAAAAATTGTTAAAAAAATATGAATATGATATAGATTAATTATTTAGAATATAGTTAATGTTAACATTATTACAATAATAAATAAATGAATAATAATCAGAGCAATTTCTCCGATATGTCAGAGGTCAAAGTGTCCCAAAAAATGCTTTTAAAAACCAGAAATTACAATGGTGATCGGGCTTATTAACAGGGGATGTGGATTTAAATGAAATATCCTTGAACATATAATTTATGCTGATCTTATGTTTCTTTTTTTTTTTCCGTGTATGTAGGTATTGATAGCCAACAATGGCATTGCAGCTGTGAAATGTATGAGGTCTATCTGACGCTGGTCATTTGAGGTCTTCCGATGAAAAAGCCATATGGTTTGTTGTCATGGTGACTCCTGATGATTTGAAGGCAAATGCAGGTATGATGCGTCTGGAGCATAGATGTGATTTTGTGACTCAAATTGAAGTTTTGCTCTAACGAAATTGCTCAGTCTACCATGGGATATTCCAGTTGAAAAACATACGGAAGACTTGACCTTAATCTTCCACATAGTGAGTGTGAATTTCAAATGGGGTTACCTGAATGGTTACCTCCATTTGAAACCTCTGTTCAGAAGATTAGGTCATGTCTTTCATAGGGGCGTATGGGTTTCAACTGGAATAGCCCTCCTTAATGTGTAGTCACATTTGAAGAGTGGTTTTCTAAAATTCACTCAATCCACATAGGCCATCGTAATTTAATAGTTCGTCTGAAAGCCCCCGCGCGCATTAGTAAAATCACCCGCTTTTTGCGCACTATTCAGTTTTTTTCCGCTGTTTTTTAAAAATCTATCACACAAAAATCTCGGGTCTGACATCACCAGACGTCAAAATAGTCTAAATCATAAATCTCAATAAAACCTTCCATCTTGACCACAGTGAGACAAAAAAGATTAAAGAAAATAAATTAAAGTAAAAAAAAACACCACATTCTGCGTTAGGTTTTTAACTTGGGAAGGGCTTTGAGACAAACTACATGTATTGTAGTAAGATGGCCTTAGATAATCACCTTTTGGTTTGAGTGAGTTTTACAATACCAGTGTAATTCAGTACCAAGGTGTAAGGACTGGGTGAAGTGTGGAAAGGGAAAGCAGATGCACATATTTGGTGATAGGGGACTAAGTGAATTTGGGATAAATGCGATAGTTTATGTGTCATATGATGAGTGCTATATTATCCTTGGTTTGATTTTGACTAAAGTCAGACAGTGAGTTTTGGAAAACCACATGAGAGCAGAAATTAATGTTGCAGGGGTTCGAACTACTTGACAGCATATAATGTTTGTAAAATGTTATTCTTAAATTGTTTCCTTTATAGAATACATCAGGATGGCTGACCATTTTGTACCCGTCCCAGGCGGGACAAACAACAACAACTACGCTAATGTTGATTTGATCTTAGACATAGCTAGACGTATGCAGGTGCAGGCAGTATGGGCTGGATGGGGTCATGCATCAGAAAACCCAAAACTACCGGAACTACTTCATAAAAGTGGCATTGCATTTATCGGTATGTGTATTTATCAATAAACTAAGACATTTTGACTCTGAGACATTTTGGTGGCAGTAATGGGCTTAATAGTCAGTGTAATTATTGTAGATAGGCCACTAATTTGAAATTTTGATGGCTGTAAATTTGAGGTTTTTTAAGCTTCTTAAAAGGTATTTAAAGCATTCTCTTGAAGTTTATGGGTTAGATAAGTGATAAGGTCAACTCATTCGGAGGGGCAATTCATTTACATCTGTAGTGTGTCTCATCTCAAGTTGAGAGTAAGGCCATGTTAGATTTCGCAGTGGCAGATTCGAAATAGCATGTGCTAACTTAATCCTGTGGCGCTTATACTCACGTGTAGAAAGGCAATTAGTCCGTACGGTGGTGATGCAACCACGTAAACGCACTGATGCAAATCTGCCCGTGCGAAATCCAATACCGCATTACTCTCAACTTGAGACACACTATAATAAATGGAAAGATGTACAATGAAACTGGTTAGTGTAACATCATTTCATGATGGCAAACACACTTCAAGTTACGCATGTACAGAGGATCAGGAATGCAGCTTCAAAAACAGCAGTGCAAAATATGTGCAGTGTAAGGTGCATTCTTAAACACTTGAGAACGTTCCTGCAATCTTATTGGTTCTTACCCGTGTGATATGATACGATATCACACGGGTCAGTGCGTGTGCATTTACGCGATATGCGTACTTGCTATTTAAACCAATCGGAGGCGCTCAGCAACAACGGGACTGATCAATTTTAAGCCATAGATAATTCCTTGTAAAATGTAGGATTTAATTTGATTAAAATTTGTAATACTTAGGATATTTTTATTTGAATTGAAGTGTGTAAGAATGAGAATAAAGGTATTGTTTTTAGTCGCTGTCGTGCATCTATCGGCTCATATAACATGGGCGACATCATTATTTTTGGCGTAAAACAACTCGGCTTCGCCTCATTATTGTACTTAAAATAATGTTAATAATAATAATAATAATAATATCCAGCGTCTAAAAAACAATACCTTTATTCTCTAAATAAAAGATGAATTTCAATGGAAAATGGCACCCATGTCCACTGATGAAGATACTCATTTTACCCTCTCCACACGGGTGTCGACTGCAGACGACAAATTTCACATTTTCTTTAAAAATTTCAGAATTCTACATTTTTATGACCAATTTTAGAATCAGCATGAAAAATGCATCAGAATGAGTACAAACAAGCCTAGTATTGGTTCAGTGGTTCTTAAGATAGCTCTTGATATTTTGAGAAAATATCTCAAAACTTGGGCTTTTCATGTTGAAGCCTTTGGCCAGCAGGCAGAGCATTGATGGTCTCATCTTCTGCATCATAAATATTGTCACCCTCTTTATTGCAGGTCCACCAGAGAATGCCATGTGGTCGCTAGGCGACAAGATAGCCTCCTCCATCGTGGCCCAGAGTGCAGGTGTCCCTACACTACCATGGAGTGGTGATGATTTGATGGTTAAGTTATCTGAGGATGATGTTAAGGCAGGCAAGATGTTAGAGATACCAGATATTATCTACAAGAAAGGATGCGTGTCTAGTCCTGATGAGGGTCTCAAGGTATTTGGGCTATTCTATTTAAAATCCACATCCCCTGTGGAAGATTTTGGAAATATCTTCCACAGGAGAAGTTTTTTAACTGCAATTGATCAGGGTTAATCATTTTGAAACCCATACTGCTCCTCTATTTTGATTTTACCTATATCTTTTACAACTGGAGTAAGTATTTAAAATACTGTATAAGTGGTAATTTTCGCGTACAGTTATTTTCGCGATTTGGAGTGAGAGACACATTTTGGCGAATGTTATTTTCGCGATTGCCCAGTCCTTCCCTATACTTGTAATACATTATTGCATACATTCGCGAGGTGTTATTTTCGCGGTTGGAAGCTGTTGGAGCTCTAATCGCGAAATTCGCAAAAATAAAACCCTCGCGAAAATTACCACTTATACAGTAGAAGTTACCCAATTGTCTATTCTATTCAAAACTCATACTCTCCCTGTGGATGATATTTCAAAACTCTTCCACACAGGGGGTTGGATTTTAATGTGATCTGATCGATCCAACCGGCAGTTTGTTCCTTCACAGCAATCACACCGTATTGGACTCCCCAGTTGCGATTGAGGTGTCTGAAGGAGGTGGAGGAAAAGAAATCAGGGAGCTCAAAAATATTTCTTTCATACCAACCTGACATTGGGTTTTTTATGGTCATTCTCAGCAATCTCAATGTATATGATTCCCACTGCGGATTTTGTTCATTTTGAACAATTGCAATTAAAAACAAAGGTGTTTTGCTCAGGGTCTAGTGATGTTTCACCACTACGCTAGTGGTTTCATCAGACTGACAACAGGCGGCGGATGACATGATCGAGCCGGCAACTCGTGAAACCGCCCGCCGTATGGCATTTTCCATATACTCGGTTAGTTTTGTGGGGTTCATTATCGAACCCCAACGGTTTTAGCTTGTATTTATATTATTTATCAACATAGGCCTATTTGTTTGTGATATTTCAAGCGTTTTAAAATTTCAAAATAATCCCCTTCAATTACACGGTTGACGATGAAAATTTACTGAATTTAGGGAATGCACGTCATACACCACCTGACTGACAACTCATCACATCAGACTGTTTCCTTTTATGGGCAACAGGACCCACCATAGAGGGTGTGATGAGTTAGTCAAAGATGTTGTTGAGTGCATAGGTCCACCTTGTTTAGATTGTCATGAAGCACTAGTGTAATGGTAAAACATCACTAAAATGTATGTAAAACACCTCCGTTTTTAGTTGGAATTGTTCAAAATGAACAAAATCTACAGTTGATTCCTAATGAACTGGGGGGTACTCAAGCTTGGTTTTGGTAGGGGTGTGCTGCTGAGAATTTGAAAGTGGACCCATCAATATACCAACATTTTCAGCTGAATTGTACCCAAATTGTCTTTTTACAAATTTCCCCCAAATTTTGTGGGAATTTCACAAATTTTGGCTATGTCCTGGCAAAATTTGTCTATTTTCCCAAAAAAATTGAGAAAATTTTGAAAAATGACCCATGCTTTTATACCAAAATTGGCTTAGAAAAAGAGGTCACTGATATACCAAAAGCCCGAAAATGCTACCCATATTTGCAGCACGTCCCTGTATGGTCCCCCCTCCCCCCTCCCCGGGTGGAAAAGGAATCAAGTAGAGAGTTGAAAAGATGTTCATTAGTTCACCAAAAACAAAAACCTCCTTTCATTTGATTTATTATATCCCTGTTCCTTCTCATCAGCAATCGCAACGTATAGGATTCCCAGTTATGATCAAGGCTTCTGAAGGAGGTGGTGGAAAAGGAATCAGAAAAGTAGAGAACCCGGAAGACTTCCATCGATGCTTCAGACAAGTCCAGAGTGAGGTGCCAGGATCACCAATTTTTGTCATGAAACTTGCAGAACGGTAAGGGAACAAACCAAAAGTTTGATGATGTCCAATAAACAGTGGCGTAGCTAGGGGTTGTGGCGCCCAGGGCTAAGGATACATAATTGTGCCCCCCCCCTTCTTGAAAAAATTGTGTGTGGACAAAAATTAATTTTGTTTTGGCGCCCCCATAAGGGTGGCACCCAGGGCACGCCCCCTTCTCCCCCTCCCCTTCTCCCCCTCCCGTCGCTTCGCCACTGCCTATAAATGAAAGTCCTCTTGTTAAGAGAGGGGCCAAAAGTCAGATAACGTTCATTAAAAAAACTAGTTAAAGTAGATCTTTTGGGATTATAATTTTCAATATTTTGAAACTTTTGAAATATTATGACATTTTTTTTTCATATAAATTATGTTTATATATGATACAGTAGACCAGGCTTTCAGGTTCCAAGCAATTAGAATAATTAGTGTTTCTGGTTTTAAATTCTATTCCAATCCAAATTATGATGTTTTACAGAGGATATTGAATCGGAAGTTCCAAAATTTCTCATGCTATCCATGGTCTTGTTCAATGCAAACCTACACAAAAGGAGTAACATCACAGTAACTTTGATAAACAGAATATTCCAGTCATTTTGGTTTAAAAATTATGAACAATGGTGAAACATGATCCATTTCAACAATGAAACAAGCTAAAAATCATAATTCACATGATTATTTCATGAGGAATACCGTTAGTCTTTGCCATTCCACAGTACAAGAAGATTGATGATTTATCTGTTGATTTCAGCAATAAAACTACAGAATAAAATGTCTAGCTGCTGCTTCCAAAATAATGAATTTATCATGTACACATGAATACACATATGGTCCTGTGTCACAACCTGGGGTACCTTTGTGTTACATAGTAAAAAACTGAAATGGTTCAAACATTTTACCTACACATCTCATTTGAAGTGGTTCATCCTTCTGAGCATTTTGACACCTTTTTATGGAAATCGGTTAAAAAATGAGAGAGTGCGGGCAAAAACAATCACAAAGTAGGGAGGATGTAACCCCACCTCTTTTTTCCACATTTACAATCATTCTGAGCAAGTATTGGTCTTTTAAATGAACTTCTGTATTTATTTACTTGGTTTAGATATCTGGGAGTTCATTTAGACATTTTTTTACTAGATTCAAATTTTAAAGGGGTTTTAAATCAAATTTACAATATGAATCCCTCCCCTAATCCTCCTCCCCTAATCCTCAGCCACCCTTGGCACATTTTATGTCAAACGTCATAAGAAAATAATTGAAAAATATTTTAAAACAGGATAAAAACATGAGTCATATAGAATAAATTAGCCTCAATTTAAGACCTAATTGAATCTTCTAAGTGAAGGAATACCCAAGAGACAGTGTTTTGAAATTCAAACTGCACATCAAAATGTAACAAAGCCACCTTTTTGGGTACCCCAGTATATTGCACAGGATCATATACACATGTTCCAGGCATCACACAATTATATTAATTTTCATTGCTAAAAAGATAGTATTCGCTTGTTTTGTTTTACAGTGCTCGACATCTTGAGGTCCAGCTACTAGGTGACAAATATGGTAATGCCATATCCTTATTTGGTCGTGATTGTTCCATTCAGAGGAGACATCAGAAGATCATAGAAGAAGCACCTGCAACTATCGCGAGACCAGACGTCTTCACCGAGATGGAAAAAGTGAGTTTTTGTTCCTGCTCCTGAAATATTATAAAAATAATTTTGTGGTTAATTTGTCATTAATATTAAACATTGTGGAAGGTATACAGACTGTATCAAAGTGATTGGTACCAATCAGCTCTGTTTAATGAAATGCCTGCGTCTTCCACATTCAACATTAGATCCTCTTGAAATGACTACAATTTTGCTTCTTATATGTGCTCCTCGCATGTTAGAATTTACTCGGTAAGCTCATAAAACATCTTATTTTGATAGTTAGGTTATAAACCCTAATTGTACAATTAATGTGTGTATAAGCATAGGCTAACATGTTTGAGCCCAAATTTGGTACATGTGTGCTGCCAGTGGGTAAAAAGTCAACCTACATTTATAGTAGTCAATTGTACAAAATGTATGCCAAGTGAAACATAACAACATACTATTTTACATAATTACTTTTCGTCCTGATAGGCTGCAGTCAAGCTAGCCAAAATGGTTGGCTACGTAAGCGCGGGGACAGTGGAATACTTATACAATGCGGAGGATGGAACATTCCATTTCTTGGAGCTTAACCCTCGTCTGCAAGTGGAACATCCCTGTACGGAGATGGTCGCTGACGTCAATTTACCAGCCCTTCAGTTGCTGGTGAGTGGTTTGTAGTGCTGTCGTCGGCACCGTTTTTTAATGTCGACATGTCGATATAATTCGTATACCGACATCGACAGTGTGTCAACATAAAAAAATTCTAAAAATTGTTTTTTTTTTTTTTTTTTTTCAAAAAATATTTTTGGCCAGAAAAACAAGTTATAGGCCCAAAATGACTTGTTATTCGAGGTTGGAAACCAGAGAAATACTGCTACTCAAACAAAAAATGCCAATTTTTTTTTACAAAGTTGTACATTTTAATTACTTTTGTTTCTATTGAACAGCTAGCAATGCATACTAATTCAATGTGTCCCTGACTGTTCAATAGAAGCAAAGGTAATCAAAATGTACAAATTTATCCAACTATGTAAAAAAAAAATTGGCATTTTTCATGTCGGGATACGTGCCGATGTCGACATTATGTCGACATCGGCATGTCGACGATGGCACTAGTGGTTTGATTTGTGTGTGTTGTTTGTTTGTTTGATTGTTTACAGTTCCAAACATTTTCTCAAATTAAAAGAATCCCAGCAATTTTACAGAAAACATTTCAATATTGGGTTGGGTTAGGGTACGGGTATATGGCACAATAGACAATAGTAAAAACAAAAATTCTCTGAATAAATGTTTTTTACAGTTTTTGACAATATCTTTACACAAGAGTAGCTTATAAGAGGTGAGACTATTATAGTGGTGTACAAATTCTTATGGAAAATAAATACCATAAGGCGCTGGAAAAAACCCTGTTTTATGGGTCTGACAGACACAGATTTTGCATTTTGAGATTTTTTAAAATTAAATTTTGCTAAAATCATCAGCTTTGGGGCAAAATGATTGATTTTGTCTCAAAATTTGTGAAAAAAAATTCAGAGCATTTTCAAAAGAATTATGTTCGCAAAAAATTATCAAATTTTTGTCAGATTTTACAAGCTTTCGGTGAAAAAAAATCCTGACGGACTGACCCTACTTGAAAAGTTTGTGAAGCAGAGTTTTTGGTTCTGTTTGTTGCCTAATAGTATTTGTTGATTTTGTTTTACCATGCAGGTTGCTATGGGAATCCCCTTACATAGGATTAAGGACATCCGAATGCTTTATGGAGAGGACCCTTGGTCAGATACACTTATTGACTTTGACCGGTATGTATCACAAGTCACACTAGAAATACGCAACATTTTGAATACCGTATTCTTTCCATTAAACCCCATGAGAACTACCTGTCGATTGGCCAAAATGAAGTTTTCATTATCAATTGGCCCAATCAACAACATTGTTAGAATAATTTCATCACACAAAAAATTGGGGTGAATTATTTGCAAACCTCCATTCTGATTGGTGATTAAAGTGAAAATATCATGTAATTGACCAATCAGAGGTAGTGCTGAGGGGGTTAAAGCCCTCCTAATAAACATCCCCAAAATGTTTAATGAAGAGTTTCCATAAAAGTCAAAATACCATATAATACCAGTATTTTCAAACATCAATCGCTGATTTCATGATATTGGTGTGGTTGTGGCCATTGTTTGCAGTATTTGTAGAAATTCTGCATTGTTTGTGGAGCACCGTTGCATTGCCAGATGGTAGAAGCGATAGGTTGCGGGTTCGAACCCTGGCGGTGCCTAGTACGCTCTCGTGGAAAATTGAGTTAGCTTGAAATTCCCCTGGACAAAGAACTTACTGCTAATTGTCTCGTTGTAACCCGTACGAAACTCGGGGAGCTGATCCTGGTTGCGATAGTTATTTGTGGATGGAATGCTAGGGTGTGCGCTCTTGTAGCAGCAAAGTTCCTGATTTGTTGTTAAATGGTTTATGGAATGACGTGGGGCCGTAGTGGTCAGCGACAGTGTTCGAAATAAGCACTTATCCTCTTGTCCTCTTGTCCAAAAATCACTGGGGACAACCATATTGAGCTATGTAGGCCTAGGCCTACTTATCCCCTGGACAACCACTATATTTTACCTCCAAAAGTATGACACATTTTGGGGACAACCAAAATGTATTGAGGACAAGCCAAATTCACGCTTTAGTTATCCTCGGGATAACCTCAATATTTTCCTTATTTCGGACACTGGTCAGCGACAACCTGTAAAGTGTGCTGAGGCTTGTGGATCAACGTCTAGGCGTTGTGCCTGTGCGTAGCGCACTATAAAATCACTGCACGCGCTTTGAAAGGGAATTATCATTGTAAAAACTTACTTCCCCTTTTGGAAAATGCAATGCCCCAGGGCCATTTCTTAGAGAGAACACAGTATATTTCTATCATTAGAAGACTATAAGACAGTTCTTTTGTTTTGTATTATTCATACATAAATTCTTTTTACTATTAAGGGGTACTACACCTTGATAAATTTGTGACTATTTTGAATTTTTTCTCAAAAATAATAACACACTGGTAACAAAAGTTATGTATATTATAGGGGCAAGGAATCAATTACTACACTGGAATTTCAGTGACTCGAGACAAACGGTTCGTTATTTATGATAAGAAATACGGTACTGCTAGGATGTACCTCATTTCCGATCAAAATACTGAACCGTTTGTCTTGAGTCACTGAAATTTCAGTGTAGTAATTGGATTCCTTGCCCCAATAATATACATAACTTTTGTTACCAGTGTGTTATTATTTTTTTGAGAAAAAATGCAAAAATAGTCTCAAATTTACCACAGAGGTATAGTACCCCCTTAAAATCATGTCAACATTACGCCCAAGTTTTGCTTCATCCAAATATTTACCCAAAACAAAATTGGCTATGTTTATGCTAACATTTATGCAAGTTGTGTGAAGAAGCGGTTGCTTCCTTGCCCCTTGCACACTACTTGAGAAGTCTTACCACAAATTTGCTCACCGATAGCTTGTAACAATTGTACAAAAAACGTTGTTAAAATTGCACTTCAACTTAATTTTAGAATGTTCAAAATAGGCAACCTTTGTTCTAAAAGATATATTTGACTCACCAAAGTAACTTTCATCCAAATTTGAACATCAACATAATTTTTTACATGCATTGCTAAAAATGACAACACTGATCTGCCCAAAAATGATAGCTTCGGACTCTAGCCTTAGATGCGTAACTATCTTCTCCAGTAGCTTACACAATACATATACTGTGTCTGGTTAAGACACAGAGTGTCATAACATATTGCATTTAAGTTTGTTCGGTTTTTATTAGGCGGAAATTATTCGGCTTTTGTTACTGCGTGCGTCAATAAAGTCCAAACTCATGATCGCGCTAATTCACATAAGCGTGCGCCGGTCACGCATAACGCAATGCACAACTAGCGTAAACATTGCGCCCAACTCAGTGCTTGCCATTCCATATCAATACACAGTGTCTCATATTTTCTGCCTTTTATAAACCGAACAAACTTTATATTTGGTTGTTGGGAAGTTACGGGAACTGAACTTGATATAAGATGAAAATAAACCACCGAACAGTAAAGACAACTAAGCACAAAACTAATGTAACACATTGTACATTTATGTTTTTCAGGCCCCGGATCCCACCCACACCCAAAGGACACGTGATCGCGACCAGGATTACTAGTGAAAACCCAGATGAGGTAAGTGGTGTAATGAAAACAAATCTTTGATTTTCAGATGGTGCTCCCATGTTGCTGCTAGGAATAGGGTAATGCTGCCCTCTATCATGTTATTAGGGCAAAGAAATGGATTAAGAGCTCATTGATAATACTGGGGTTCCAAGGAGAAAGGCTTAACATGCCAACAACAAATGAAAAAACTGAGGGATGAACTAATAGAGAGTTCCCGTGTTTTGGGTTACCCGCCATCTTGGAGGGAAACCTAAACTCCGTTTACAATTTTCAGAATACCAACACTCGCGCAATAATTAGCAAATGTTATTTTGTAGAATGTAGCACCAATAGGGTCATTGACCAAATCAAAGGAATGAGGAATACGGCGGTGCGAATCACGTTATAAACACTATTGTAGTCCGTTCCGCTTGAAAACACGGGAACTCTCTATAGCAGATGGATATCATGTATGGATGAATGTAGATGGTATGAGTAAAATTAGGAGAAAAATTGATTTATCAATTTTTATCAATATTGAGTGGCTGATATATTGATTTTTTAAAATCCTGACATCAAGGGTCCTTAATTAGCCCACCCCATTTACGGGTATGTCAGGTCCGTCAGTTGTCAGATTTGTGTATTAAAGTCCACGGTTTCAGTGTAAAATGTTAGTCCTCGGTTGCCTGTGTAAAATCCAAGAGTCCACAGTTGCGGGCGAATACAAATAGGTGGACATGGTCTAGTGGTTTAGGCATTTGTCCAGATTTGTGATTGAGTGTCAGTGGACGCTTACAGATTTTTTTCTACAAAAAAAGTCACGACAGTATTTTGGCATAAATGTCACTAAAAACGAAAAGGTAACAACGGATATGCGCAAGAAACAACTTGTTGTGCTCAATTTATACATCACATGACCTAATTTATGCATTGAAGTCTTGCAAATTTTCGCCCCCTTGAGGCAATGGTCTAGACACTGTATAATGGGCTATTCCATTTAAAAGCCACACTACCCCTGTGGAAGATTCAACTAAAGTCTTCCACAGAGGGAGTATGAGTTTTGAATAGAATAAACAATTGGGTAACTTCCATTTGAAATACTTACTCCAGTTGTGGAAGATGTAGGTAAAATCATAATACAGGGGGAGAATGGGTTTCAAAATGAGTGATCCTGACCAATTACATTTGAAAAACATACTCCCCCTATGGAAGATATTTCCAAAATCTTCCACAGGGGTAGTGTGGATTTCAACTGGAATAGCCCATTTGGCCCCCGTGAGGCAGTGGTCTAGACACTGTATAATTTACACTATTTGTAATTCATCTTTTCCCCCGATTTATTTGATAATGTGGACACAACATGAAATGAAATATTGAAATGATTTCCCCTGTGTTATTTCAAGGCTTAAAATGCTCTTCACTTCGCTATCATATGTTTGCGCAAACAAATTTAAGACACTCTATCCGTGGATCCGATGATGCGTCATGTTATAGATAACAAATAATCACTACACTACTGATATTTAAAGTGGCAATTTGTGATTTTATATGACCAACTTATTTTGGTAATTTTGACAACTTTATGTTGAACATCCTCTTATTTAGTATAAGAAGCAAACAAAAAGACTAAAAACATGGTTATTTGCCCCCACACATATACCGTAAAAACTCGATAGTTAGCATATGTGCTTACTATCGAGGGCTTTTGAAAACATGAAATTGTACTATAGTCCGGCGCTCTACTAACTGAGCTAATTGGGTTGAGACACAAATTTGCAGGTTTATAGCTATGTGTATCAATGATTTGCTCAAAACCCTTTACACTTTTGTGCATGGAGCACTTCATGTTTGCATGTTTTAAAAGCGCTCGATAGTAAGCACATATGCTAATTATCGAGTTTTTACAGTATGTGGGACCAAAATAGCATCCTATACACTTGTACACTGCAAGATTCTCATCTGCGTGACGCCGATGTCACCAGAATGTCACTCCATCGGAAACTACACCTCGGTTTTCCATATCGCCGGTCCGAAATAGCCGGGTAGCCAGCCTCATAGGTTTCTACAGAGTGACTTCGCGGCGCGGAGACTTCGCAGGAGAGTCACACTGGTGTGACTACGCGACTAGGCCTGGGTGCTCAGTACGGCGTTTTGGGTTGCCGGTTTTGCTTTTATTGCCATATTTTTTATATTCTCTTGATTTATTCAAATAATATTCTTTATTTCTTGCTTTTTTTATGGGATTAGGGAGGGGAAATTGCAAACTGGACTTTAAAAATAAGGAAATATTAGATGAATAAAATGATTTGTTAGTAAAAGAAATAAACATGATCAGTAAAACAACTTGAGAAAAATTGCAAATAAAGAAGTTAAAAAGTAGGAATATTATAAGAAAGCATGTAGGCCTATTGATGAATTAAAAATATTAAATGTGTAAAATAAATAAATAATTATAACAATAATAATTCATAACAAGCATTAATATTTGCGTGATAAAAAATAGGACACAATTTCAAACAAACACTGCAATAGGCCTATATTGATGTGACACCGATTTATAGGCATAATTTGATAACCTAAAAAATCAACATGAAAAACGAATTAAACTAATAGGCCTATGAAAACACCATTTTGAAAAACGAGAAAAGAAAATAACACAAGCCAAAGTTTTGCATAAACTTACGGCAGTAAAAGGAAAGTGACAAGAAGTAAAACAAAATGCATGCTAGGCCTATAAATCAATTTTAAATATAACAGAAAAATTCTTGCTTCAAAATAAGTAAAGTTTTGGCAAATCAAAATGTATAAATTGAAAATGCTAGGCCTATAATAGGCATACTTTGCGAACTTCGCTAAAAATTAATATCTCTTTTAAAACACAATTCGTTTTAAATAAAAAAAGTTTCAATAGGCCTATATAACGTTATTATGCAAAATATGAAAAAATAAGCATAATTTGATAGCAAAACATGTCATCTAACCACTGAAGTAAACAAAGCAATGATTTAAGTTTTGTGGGAAAACAAGCAAACAAACAAAATAAAAACGTTTGAAATGAAACAAACAAATAAACCAAGAACAAGAACTGCAAAAGTAAAACACACACAGTTGATGAGATTATTAAACAGGCAGCACTAAAACAATTAAAATATATAAAAGAGAACAACAAATAAAAGAAACAAAATGAATCGGAAGTCTCACAGTAGAAATATAAATGACAAAGAATGCAAAAGCACGATAAAAAACAAAACAAAAACAAAGACGGCCTACAGCCGCAGACCCGCTGTACAGCATGCATCAATCAATTAATTATAAAACCAACTCATTCCATTCATGAGCGTATACAAGCAGTAAACAAGCATGATACGCGTATTTGTCATCATCAGCGTGTATTTGGTAGATATACGCGCGCGTCCCCAGAGTGTTCGAACTCATAACAGGGTTCGGTCAACGACCTTTTGGCAGTGTAGTCACCTTGAAGTTCGCCGACTGGGCACCGAGCAGGCGACGCATGGGGACACGATACGGAAGTCACTTTGATGTGACTACAAGATGTGGACCACTGTCGGAATCTAGTCGGTGGTGTACATCATGAGTCGCCGATGCGGCATCGAGCAGATAACACATCGGAGGCTAGCAGTTGTAGTCACTGTGTGATGACACTGCTGCATAGTAGCCTACTGCCTTGTTTCCGATGTTGTCACTCTCCTGTAGTGACTCTGTCGGCCACCATAGGGTAGGTTATTCTGGAGTGACGGCGGTAGTGACTTCAGAGTTCCAGTGCGATGTAGTCACTCTGTCGCCAGGAATTTTGCAGTGTACATATGAAGAGGAAGAAATCAAACAAATTTCAAAAAGGACACAAAGTGTGAAAAATTGTATAGCAAGTATCTGGAGGCACATTAATTTCCGAACAAACATAGCTGAGTACATAATTATATCCCCTTCAAGATGGGGCTAGTGCTATTGGGCTATTCCAGTTGAAATCCATCACCCCCTATGGAAGACACGATGATCTCCCACACAGCTTTTTAGAAGTTGATTAATCAACACCAAATATTTGTGACTACAATGACGATGCCGACTAAGGGCTATTCCAGTTGAAATCCATACACCCCTGTGGAAAACAGGATCTTGATCTCCCACACAGGGAGCATATATAGATTTCAAATGGTTTCTCCCCATTTGAAATTCACACTCCTTGTGTGGAAAATATGTTATGTTGTCCATAGGGGGTGTATGGATTTCAACTGGAATAGCCCAAGTATAGTAACTGAACGGCTAGTAATACATTAAGCAACAACTTCACTCTATATACACAGCTATCAATCAGTCTGCTTCACATACTGTAATATCTAAAAAGGCTGCCTTTTGTGATTTTTTGGCTGCCTTTTGGTCATATGGAAAATTTTTCGTCTGTTTCACAAACTGTCGTATCTCAAAAGGCTGCCTTTTGTGACTTTTTTGTTATTGTCATCTAATTGCGATGAGATGCACTGTACTTTTAAATTTATATATTAAACCATCTGAGACAAATATTTATATTGAGGCATCGATAACACTACACTTTGATGGAGTGACCTAGTAGATGAGGAAACCCAATTCTGCAATGTGGTTTGAAGTGTTTATTAACAACAATAACAAACATTACAACAATAGTGATGATGGCAACAACAGAAATTACTAATATGAGATGGGTATTTATATTGAGGTATCTATGACAGCTCATAAAGTACTCACTATTCAAGAAAAATACAGAACTATTTTTGGAGGATTAAAAAAAAAATTCTGTTTTGCCAAATGTGACATAGCTAAATCCTCGTCCTTTAGTTAGTTCTAACTCGTAATGAAAGTCAAATTTTGATATTTATCCAATTTGAAGGAAAAAAGGTCAAAAACATGCAATTTTGCATGTTTTCTAATTTGCATGTTTTCTTACAATTGTAGTCCCAAGTCGTAAGAAGTTGGCTCATAATTTTAATAGTTTACGTTATTTTTGATAATTCGTTATGAAAAAGATTAGAAAATATGTTTACCAAATATTAGAAAGCATAACTTGAAATTAGTCTTGATACAAGTCTTTAGGGTTGATTGTCACAGCATATGAAAAACACCCTAAAAACACATGTGTTTGGCCCTTATTTCCAAAACTTGACCAAAATTAATATTAAAATTTGAATTTCATTGTCAGTTAGAACTAATTAAAGGATTGGGATTTAGCTATGTTTACATTTGGCAAAACAGTATAATATTGTTTTAATCCAAAAAATTAGTGCTGTATTTTTCTGGAATAGGGAGTAAACTTTGATGGCGTGACCTATCAGCCGACGAAACCCAATTCTGCATTGTGGTTTGAAGTGTTTATTAGTCGTCTGCTCGCTACTCATTAGAGATTTGGTAAAAACATGCCTCAACAGAGCCAGGCCAAAAACAGACAGATAGTTGATGATATTATTGATTTTAATAGTCATTGCATGGCAAGACAGGTATATATAATGTTTATTCAAAGGTATTAGATCGCAGACCGGTACAAACAGGAATATTGGAAACTCTATAGCAGTTATCGAGTTAAATTTTATCAGAGCTTGACATATAAGTTGTATATTATGAGGCTTATTGCTATTTAATTTTTAAACGTACGCCCACTTTTTGTGTGCAATTTCTGCTCTATTTAGGGTTTGAGTGAAGTATGACGAAACTGACATATGTGGCACACATTCATATATCTCCATTAAACAGGTGCAAGAACTCTATGGAAGATTCAATTAACAGGTGCAAAAACTGTATATAAGACTCAATATTAGGACTATTGATATCGGTCTAATTATTATGAGGTCTGTCAATTTGGGACTCATCAAATTAATTAGAGTAAACACAGTTTTACATCCATAAACTCATTACGATTCTGTCAACTTTTTGAAAAAAAATAAGTTGCTTGATTATACACTGAAGTAAAGTAGGTAATGGGGATACGCATCCTGCACAAGAACAAATAAACACAATGGGGAATGATTGCTCGCTACAAGAGGAAACTGAATATAATTAATAAGAAAGAAAGAACACTTTACCAACCCAAAGTGTTACAATTAAATTATAACACTTTGGGTTGGTAAACTGTTCTTTCTCTCTGATTAGGCCAAAAAAAAGGTTTGTCTCAAAGCTTGCGTGCGCGTTTGTAAAATCGCACAATTTGACAAAAAAGAAATGCGGAAATTTTTTTTTTATTTCAAAATTTTAGTTTTTTCCAGAAAAATCGGCGAAATTCAGACTTTTTTCATAACCATGAAAAAAGTCGGGAATAAAAAAAAAAATATATATATTGCATTTCGTATTTGTTTTTAAATTTCTCGTGAGCTTTGAGACAAACCTTTTTTTTTTTGGCCTTATACACCATTATCACTCAAATCTCGAAAGTATCAGTATAAGAAATGACTATGCCTCACTATGGACCACAATGGCCTCATTTCAATGGCAAAGTTCAATAACCTCAATTAAACAATCAGAGTCAAAAAATTGACCTCAAGTTGCAGACTATGAGATTTTGTACCCAAATTGTCATATGTCATTCAATGAATGTACAAATGTATTGGGGTTAAGGGCGTACTACACCCATGTATTGGTTTGATTGGTCTAAAAAAATATTTTTTCATTTATAGCTAGGCAATATATGCACGGATAATGTGAAATAAAAAAAAATAAAATAATAATAATAAACCATTGTATAGTAAGTCATTTTAGCCCTATATATTTTTTGTTTACATGTATCCTGGTAACTCAGATGCGTGTTTCATAACAAACCATAAATTGTCCATAATTTATTCTTTTCAACATGTTCAAGTAGGGGGCATGAATATAATACATTAAATCCTTTGTTATACCATCTATAGAAATGTACTCACTGATTATAACACTGAATAAATTAAATAGGCCTAATCTCTTCCACATAGACAATTTAATAGTACACCATGTATTTATCTTCTATAATGTGGTGTTAGGAAAAGAGATTAAAAAAGGCTATAAGGTCATCAAAGGTCAGGTTATAGGTCAATTGGTTCAGGTCAAATTCAGGCATCAACATGTGGTAGTCTGTGATATCATACATGTCATAATGAGGCATCAATTTTGATATTTTGTCTGTTACTGGATATATAATGGAAATATGTGAGGTGGATATACTAAAATACCTTGGGATGTAAATGGTGAGTACAATTTAGATTGCCTAGTTGAGATGAATTGGGCAAATAAATATAAAATAGTTACCAAAATCACAAAAATGAAGCTTACGGAAAACTACCTAATATGGTGGTATGGGTGACAAAAATACAATCTTTTTCAACATTGCTGTAGTGTGGTTGTGGTAACCTGTTACCTATGGCTTAATTAAGTTTCAGTGAAATAGTGTCGCAAGTTCAAAATACAAAATATAGCGCAACATTGAAAATAGAAGCATTTTAACCGGTTCGTTTTTTGATAGTTGTGGAGCACCAAGTTCATGAAGTCATAAAAGAGATCAGGGACCGCTTATTCCCATTTTACATATCAACATTATTTCCCTAATGTGTTAGCAACACATATCCAAAATTTTAACGAAATCCGTTGATAGTAAGCTTTCCAAAATGAAGTGAATTTAAAACATCAGTGATGTACCACCTTTTGGCTTATATCATTAGAAGCATGTACGCTTCATTGATACTGATGCCACCAATTGAACGAGAAGATTTGCCCCTTCATTTTGCATACCACTTTGTCCAATTTCTTTTTCTCATTTCTTCACAAAATGCAAAAAATGCAAAAAAAAATGCATGGGTGTAGTACCCCCTTAAAGAACTGTGCCCCCGATAGATGAGCATGTTGTGGATCCTAGGAATGTCTCGTAACGACGGGTCCCATGCGTGTGACAACTGAAAATGGAGTCCCCCTTTCTTGTTGATGGCGGGTTCCTCCACTCTTTCCCAAATTGATTCTCTGACTCCTCTTTCGAACCACCTCTCCTCTCTATCGGCGTTACGAGACATTCCTTGCTGTCTGACGTCACAACACCTGACGTCATCACAACATCATCAATTAGATGCCGGACGAAGTCCGAAGTTTTCGGACCCAACATAGCAAAGTGAGTTGCAAATTTTAGTTCCAGTATAAGATTTAATTTACAAAATAATGTTTTGAACTACTGGATGAATAATCTACACCAAGATACATCAGTAGGCTTGTTTGTACTCATTCTAATGCATTTTTCATGCTGATTCCAAATATGTGACGTGTCATGTCAAAAGGAGACACTTTTGGGCAGGATCGTAAATGGAGAAATAGCCAAAAATCTGCCTGGGGCCGATTTTTTCACAATTTGGGTTTGTTGTGAATTTGTGATGTTATAAATGTTTAAAATATTGTCTGATAGTTTCAGACCAGAATATACCGGGCATCTTGTATTTTTTGAGACATTTTTCAAGGTAATTCCTACTCTCAACATTGTCAATAATATTTTTAAAGGCCGATATCTCAATTTCCAATTTTATAATACCATAACTTACGAACTCAATATCTTCGCTTAGGAATATCCGATTTCATTGGGGAAAACGGCGTTGTGGAGCAAAATATCTCTATATTTAAGATATGTAAAAGCCTCAAAATTGATAACCTGCCCAAAAGTGTTTCCTTTTGACATGACACGTCACATATGGTCATGAAAATTTACAATTCTGACATTTTTAATTTAAAAGAAAATTTTGAAACTGTCATCTGCAGTCGACACCCACGTAGAGAGAGTTAAATTCTGAGAAAAAAAGATTGGACAAATAACTTCCACCTCAGACAGGTATTGTTTTCAGTCTTTAGCCTGTCAACAAAAACAAAAATGTTGCAGCAGAAAATTGAAAATTTGTTGACAATTTTCCTTCATTAGTTTCTGTTGAAAGTTTTAAAACTACTTTTTTTTTTAACAAAAATGTTTTTCGAAAATATTCCCAAAAGGTTAGAAAAGAATTCTTTTTAAATGATTTGTCTGCAAACTTCCATTTTGTAAGGTATATGTATGGATAGCTTCTCTCACTGGTACGTAGTTCTGTATCAGGAATAGAAGATACAAAATATACTCCTTGTCAACAAAAATACCCCCCCCCTTATTTCAGGAGGAATTGGAGCTGCACAGTGTCACTTTATAATTCAGCACAGGCCTTGCTGTTTGAGGCGAGCGACCGCTCTCACTCGCCACCGCTCGCCTCAAAATCAATTTCTAGTGAGTGATTTTCCACTCCCCATAGACACTAAATATTGTAATAAAACAAATGAGAGAGTGTCAACAGTAACTAACAGTGCGTACGTGTTAATGGGTATGAATTATCTTTTAGACATAGACCCTGTCACATTAGAAAATTTTCTTCTTTCGACGAAACTAAAAAGGTTGTTTCGACGAAGGGATACTTCGTTCAACGAAGCTAATTTTGTAAGGTGTACGCTTGCTTCGTTCAACGAAGGAAAGTGATCATGTGACAAGTGACCTTCGCCGGCTTTGATAATAGCCGGGCGTTAATAGCTTCGTTCGGGCTTCGTTAATTTTCATGAAATGTGTACAGTGCAATGTCTTCGTTCGGTCTTCGTTCAGCGTAATGTGTACACATGCTTAATTAGTTAATCAAGATTAACTTATTTTTGTTGAATGAAGAAATTTTCTAATGTGAACATGGTTATAGAGACTGATACGACCACTACATATTAAGAGTGATTCAGCTCTGAGTGATTCGACCACTCGCCCAGACATGCAGCTCGCCTTTAAAATCTATATGGCAAGGCCTGCAGCATCTACAGAGAAAATTTCATTTGAATGGGCTAATCCATTTAAAATCCACACTCCCCCTGTGGAAGATATTTGGAAATATCTTCCACAGGGGGTTATGTTTTTCAAATATAATTGATCATGCTTAATCATTTTGAAACCTATACTCCCTAGATGTATTATGACTTTACCTATATCTTCTACAACTGAAGTGAGTATTTCAAATAAAAGTTACCCAACTGTCTATTCTATTCGAAACTCATACTCCCTCTATGGAAGACTTTAGCTAATTCTTCCACAGGGGTAGTGTGGATTTCAACGGGAACAGCCCAATGAGCACAGCTGCACAGATACGGATGGTCGGATCGCGTACAGCTGTTGGCAGGTGTGTTCATTCAATTGAAATTTCTACCTTACGTGTATCTACTTTTTACACCAAGAAAAGAAGACATTCTTAGCGTTATTGCCAACTTTTATCCTCAAGTCACTGTGCAGTCAGTGCAGTGATTGGACCATTCCATTTAAAATCCACACTACCCCTGTGGAAGATTTAGCTAAAGTCTTCCACAGAGGGAGTATGAGTTTTGAATAAAATAAACATTATTTGGTAACTTCCATTTGAAATACTCACTCCAGTTGAAGAAGATATAGGTAAAGCCATAATACAGGGGGAGTATGGGTTTCAAAATGATTAACCCTGATCAATTACATTGGAAAAACATACGCTTCTTGTGGAAGATATTCCAAAATTTGCCACAGGGGTAGTGTGGATTTCAACTGGAATTCGCCACTTGCAGTTCCGCCATTATGCACTATGTGGGGAGAGCCTCGAACTGGCAGCATACATGAATGGGAATTGAACCAGTCATATAACATTCTGTGTAAGGTTACGTAATTCTTCCTTTCATGTATGCTGCCAGTTCGAGGCTCTCCCGCATATAGTGCATAATGGTGAACTGCAAGTGGCTTAATAGCCCATTGTGAGATTTTTTTGGCCATGAGTATAACAGATATAGGAAAGCGTATACAAAGAGAGATAAAAGTATTATGTGAGTGATACCTCTAGCTGGCCATCCTATAATTTCCCTGTAGATTGGCAGTATACACTAAAGTAGCGATATTTCATGATTTACTGAGTTTACTGAAGGTCAGGTGTAAGACGAAGAAGGGACAGAGAATTGATACTGAGAAGGGGAATTTGTTTGGGAATAGACAGAGAGAAACGTTACTGCATAAGAAGGAAATTGAGGGAGATGCTGGCTTTAAGATACACTCACTATGGACCGTTATAGCCTCATCCCAATGGCATTGTTCAATAACCTCAATTAAACAATCATAGTGCAAAATGCGACCCCATGTTGCAATTTGTACCCAAATTTCCAAAGGTCGTTTAACCCTAACACCCAACCCTGCTTTTTGATATCGGAAGTTAGAGATGATACAACAAAGGAGAGAAGATGAACAAAGAAGTCACTTGGCACCCCCGGGATTCGAACCTTAGACCCCCCTGCATGCCAAGCACATGATCACGGACCGGTAACTACACGGGTAACACTGCCCTGGGCAGCAATTCCGCGAGCATTTAACACTTAGGGTAATTGCGTCATCGCAGACACTGGTATTCACACATGCACAGAGGTTTTCATCGTGGTATTTTGTGGGTTTTTTTGGTGTTAGTGTTAATCTGGAAAAATACATCTTATCTAACCCTAACAGTGGATTTTAAATGGAATAGCCCAATACACATGGTAGTCTTCCAGTTTGCAAAAAATTAGAAAATGATGACTTGTTAAAGTGGTGATATGTCATGACTTGCTCAAGTTTATCGAGTGTCAGATTGAAGAATGCACCTTGATCTGGTCGTAAAATCGACTTAGAGAAATTTTACTCAGAAAGAAATCCAGAAAAAAGCTGGCTTTTTGTTCACGGAGTGAACATTTCCCCGACTTTAACCCATATCTTACATACACTGTGTCTTGAATAGCTATTGTAGCCCATCAACCCTGTGATAAAGAGGCTAGGAAATAATTCCCAATGTCTCATACCCAGGTTTGTATCCCTTATCTAATCCTGCCTCACATGACAAGGACTTTTTAGCACATCTTATCTTGTATTGAGACAATGGCAGCCAGGACCATTTTTTTGCCTTTTTTCAAAGCATGTTTACTATTGGATTGAGCCATCACATGATTATAATAGGCTTTACTGATTGATGGGTAAGGTCAATACTATTGTTTATTTTGTGATTAGGCTGAGAATATTACTGCATATATGAAAAATACACTGCATATTTTGGTACAGGCGATTTACTCAGTTACTTCCAACTGATGAAATTTAGTTCCTGTTATCTACCCAGTAATGTTTGCTTATCTTAATTGGAACTCTAATAATTATTGGGCCAAGGTTATTATCTGCATGGTATAATTGAATTTCAATAGGCCTATAGTGATATTGATTAGAAAGTTAGTATCTGCTGGAGAGCAAGGGTCAGGATGTAGGTATCATTATGCCTCAAATCACTAATTTATTGTAAGATCAGTATAGGTTAGATATGAAAATGGAAAGTTAGAACAAATTACTATACACCTGATCCGTGAACTGTGTCTTTTTGAAAGACTCTTCTTGTTTAAAAATAAACATAGTAAGCATATCAGATAAGAACCAGGTGCTTGCTGCTGAAGTATGGTTCTGGAGAAGAATATTACCTCGTTGAAACTTCCTCCATAGCACATCCACACGGGAGTATCACTGGAGGTTGACTTGAGTGCTGGCTGGGTCTGTCTAGTCAAAAATTAAGTTGGGGCTTCTGGCTGGTCAAACTTTTACTGTCGCTGCGTCAGTGCGTCGGGTACAGGCACCACAGGAACCTGTTCCAAATTGCAATTGCCTCTGCAAAAAATGACTACTTCATGATGTCAGTGTAAGGAGTCTCATGTAAAACAAGCTGGTTTTCATGCCCCCTTCTGCTCCTGCTTGGTTTTGGCTTGAAGTATTTTGACCCATCTATAGCTAACCGGTTCATGATGATCTTCTGAAGGGTTCTTGTTCTGGTCTTGATTCTTCCCTCTTCAATTGTTTCCCAACTGAGCTGCTGTAACATCTCTGTAACACTTGATGTTCGATGAAAATCACCCATCACAAACCTTGCTGCCCTTCTCTGTACTTTCTCCAGGAGATCCTTATTCTTTACAGTACCTGGATTCCAAGCAGCAGAAGCGTATTGAAGATGGGGTTTCACCATTGAGTTGTAAAGCTGCTCTTTGATCTTTTTGGTACAGTTGTGGAAATTCCTCATCAGGAAGTTGAGAACTCTAGTAGCCTTTCCGACTGCGTAGTAAGTCTGGACATCCCACTTCAAGTTGTTCTGGATATGAATGCCTAAATATTGGCTTCTGGTAGGTTGGGTGACCAGGATCCAGTTTTCTGGAGATACGCATAACCTTGCACTTGCTGGCGTTAAATTTCATTCCCCACAGTTCAGCCCAGCTAACTAGCTATATCAAGATCTTCTTGAAACTCCACTTCGTCTTGTGTCCCACATATACCCCTGTAGACAATGAGGTCGTCTGCAAACATCTTTGCAATAGATGATAGACCGTCAACGATGTCGTTGATAAAAGCGATGAAGTCGTGTGGCCCGGAAACTGTACCTTGCGGTACTCCACTCAGGACTGTATCCCACTCAGACTTCTGGCCGTTTACAACCACCCTCTGCTGGCGATGAGTCAGGAATGCTTTTTTCCATTCAAGTGCGTTACAACGGACGCCGCAGTAGTTCAGCTTCAACAGCAGATGTTTATGAGGCACAACGTCAAAGGCCTTACTAAAGTCTAGAATGGCTATATCAGTGGTGATTGACTTGTTGTGGTAGGAGACGTGGTCATGAAGTGTTGTGATGAGCTGGGTTTCACAAGATCTCTGTTTTCTGAAGGCATGCTGGCAGTCAGACAGTATGTTTTGGCTGTCGAAGTGCGCCATCATCTGGCTATCAACTATGTGCTCCAGATGTTTACTCAGCACTGAGGTCAGCGACACTGGCCTGTAGTTAGATGGCTCCGCCTTTGACCCTTTTTTAAAGAGCGGAACAATGTCTGCGCGTCTCCAGTCCTCAGGCAAGTAGCCCTCGTCAGCGACTGTTGAAAGATGTGTGAAACAACAGGTGCCAACTCCTCGGCTGCCAATTTCAGAGCCTTGTTTGGGATGTTGTCTGGTCCCACCGCTTTATTGGCTTTGGTTTTTTTCAGGAGTTTCAGGACGCCAGCTTCATCAACAACAACATCAGGCATGCTTGGGTATGGACTCGGTAGATAAACCGGAGGATCTTCTGCCTCTCTGTTGAAAACACTATTAAACTGTTTCGCGAGAGCACTGGCTTTACCCAGGTCGTCAGAGATTGTTTGGCCATCCACTTTCAGTGTCTGAACACCAACATTGTCTTTTCTTTTGGCTTTGATGTATTTCCACATGACTTTCTGGTCATCAGAGGCAGCAATATCAGCAACATAGTTTCTCTCGGCTGTTCTTAACTTTCTCTCCACCTCGCGCTTCACCTTCAGGTACATGTCCCAGTGGTGATCACTACCTGTCTTTTTTGCTTTGATGTAATAACGCTCTTTCTTCCTGCACACTTTCTTGTGCTTCTGAGTGAACCAAGGTGCATTGTTCTTCCCTCTGATAGTCTTTGTAGGCACATTGTGTCTTAGTTAAATTAAGCAGTCCATCCCTCAGTCTGCACCAGTTTTCCTCTGTGGATCTTGTTTCAGGTGCACTATCAAGGAAGTTATCAGCTAGGACTTTGGCATCACTTTTGAAGCCTGTCTCGTCGACTTTTCCCCACTTGTAAACTTCACTAGGTGGTTTTCTTGGTAGCGGAGCTTGCAGCGAGAAACTTGCCAGCACGATGTCATGATCAGCTAAGCCTGAATGAGGAGACACACTGTCAGCCAGCAACGGTCTATTGGTGAAACATAGGCTGAGGATGTTCTCGGTACCATTACTGTCTCGTCTGGTTGGAAAGTGAACAAGTTGATCAAGTCCAAAGTCAGCTGCAATTTGGAGAATACTCTCTTGAAGTTCACCGTGAGCAACTTGGTTGTCTTCCCAGGTCATCTTAGGAAGATTAAAATCCCCTCCAATAATAATGTAGGGTGACTTACACTCACTGCAAATTTTCTTAAGGCTGTTGCAAAGGCCATCAAAGTTATGTCTATGTGTTGGCGGTCTGTAGAAGGATGCAATGAATACTCCCCGGTGACAATCTGACACCAGATCAGCTTGACGTCACTTGTTGATAAATCAGGTCGCTCAATGCGGGGCAAATGGTCTCTTATGGCAATAAACACCAAATTAATGGTGATATATATGTCATGATTTCTGTACTATGGTCTGAATTATAAACACCTGTTGTAGAAAACATGGAGAATATTACTGATAAGGTAAGAAAGAACAGTTTACCAACCTAAAGTGTTACAATTAAACAAGATAACAAATTTACACAAATCCAGACCGGCACTGTTCTGTCTTTCTTATTAATTATATTCAATTTATTCTTGTAGTGCCAACAATCATTCCCCATTCTGTTTATTTGTTCTTGTGTAGAATTCGTAGCCCCATTTACCAGTGGCGTAGCATGGGTCATCTGATTGGGGCGGGGGCACCGACCATGATTGGGGGCACTGGGTCTGATTGGGGGGCACAAGCCATTTTTTTGCAATTTTCCTATGGGATTTTCTCAATTTTGCAATCGATTGGGGGGGGCACATGCCCCTATGATGCTACGCCTGTACTGCCATTTACCTATAGTACTTGACTGATGAGGTACTGAAAAAGAGCAGCAGACCCATTCCATGTCAACTCAGGGATGTGCACACGCATCAGCACCTCTTCAATTTTTTCTTTTTCTGTGTGGTGGTAGATATTGATGAGAAAGTAAAATTCGTCAGAGCCCCTTTTCTCATTACTTACATCAATATTGAGCCTATTAGATAAAATTTGAGCTTCATACTCCATTTACATTTTTGTTTTCCGCATGCATCAATTTGTACAATTTATGGAGGGGTGCAAACGTACTGATGTGTTGTAGCCTATCGAGTCCCAAAGCCAATATCTCTCAGAAATCTTGTCCAAGAACATATTTTCAACATACCTGAAGTTGATGATGGAGCAAAATGCCTGACATTGGTTTTCAGGGGGGTAAATTCAAAAATGGCAATCAGGGGTTTTGTATGGGTCCTTTAGCTGAAAAATATTCTAATAGGCCCTCAATATTGTTAAGAGTCCATCCAGGACCAACCAAAGGGCTCTGACTAGCAAAAAAATGGACAATAAAATTATTTTTATTTTGGAGTTTTGCCAGTCAAAGTTGGTCCTTTGATGGACGGTATGCAATATTGAGGGCCCTATATACTTTTAAAGTAAAGAAGTTACCCAAGTTTTCTGATGCCAGATTTGAATTTACCCCACAAATAAGACATTTTACCCCAGGATACATACTTTTCAAAGTTGTAAATGGTCCTTTATACATTCATGGCCTCCAAACATCAACGCTCAGTAAGGTACACATTTTTACGCTGACCATTTCTAAATTTCAAATTGATGCCACTGGAAAACGCAAATGGAGTATGAAGCTCAAATTTTCGGATTTTACTTTTCATCAATATCTACCACCACACAGAAAAAGAAAAAATTGAAGAGGTGCTGCGGTGCACATCCCTGAGTTGACATGGAATGGGCCAGCATGCCTTTAGATGCAAATGATAGTCATCCCATTTCTTGAAATTTGAACTTTTAGTTTTAATAGGAAGGCATTTTTCTTTTTTTGCACTTTTCGATGGCCAACTTTCCATTCTGATAATTTCTGGATGAATACAATTGTTTACTCCCAGTAACAAAGATACATTTACCTTTGATTCTCCAGTGTATTATATCAGACCTCGTATCATAAAGCGACATCAGATTTTATTTGCCTTTTTTGATGAAAGTAGTAAGCTCTTGGATTGAATCCATTATTTTGTCATTAAATCTCTACGATCCACAACCAACTCATCAATCAGGGCACAGTTGTTTAACCCCAATACATTTGTATATTCATTGAATGACCTCTGAAAATTTGGGTACAAAAACTCATACCCTGCAACTTGAGGTCAAATTTTTCACTATGATTGTTCAATTGAGGTTATTGAACTATGCAATTGGAATGAGGCCATTTGTATTTGTACCAACTAAATATCGCTATGTAATCACTATTTATTTGAGCAGGAAATGAATGGTTTTTTTTATAAGGTGGTTTGTGAACTCAGCAAAAAATAAAGCCTTCCCATGATGCATTGTTGAAAGCATGCTGAATCATGCATGCAACCATGCTATAGTCTGCTATAGGTACATTAGATCCCTTGCCCAAGCATGGATTCTTAGATTCTTGCCTAAGCTCGAACGTACATGTTGCGTCCATGTAGCGTACTAAACGTGTGTACATTGTAAGGTGCATGCATGTAATCTTCTAATAATGGCATCAATCCAAAATCCAACTTGAAGTCCACCAAAAATTGCAAAATTTATCCTGCAACCATTTCTACATCCAAGATCATATCTTGAAAACAAAAGATCATATCTTGAAAACAAAAGATCATATCTTGAAAACAGTTTTATTAAATGAGTTTTTCTGCAAATTATAGCTAAAGTGTGATAATGGTTAAAAACACATTTAAAAATATCACCGCATTTGTTTGAGCCCACTTTTTATGGGACACCCTGTAGTGTATTTGAATGGGGCAAAAACAAGAAATCATGCATAACAACTAATTTTAGGGATTACGGGCCTCATCGGAAATCGGATTTGAGGGATCATAGTAACAGGATGTTGCATTTGGTCTCCATTGTAAACAGACAAAACGTGATTCCGTACTGTGATGAACTCTTCATTTTTATCTAATAAACTCCACATTTTTGATACAAAATGCCCTCAGGATCTTGCAATAATTTGATAATGGGCTTTTATACATAGCAGATCTCAATCATATAATACAGGCCTACATTTCGTCTTGTCATAACCAAAATTAAATTTATGATTTCTATAAATCTAATGAACCTCTCAAACATGCTCATCTATTTTGTATGAAAATGTTATAATATGGCTTTAATACACATAATTTCCTTTGAATGTGGTGGGTACAAAACTCATACTCCCACAACTGGAGGTCAAGTTTGAGCTATGGTTGTTACATAGGGGTTATTTAACTTTGACATTGGAAATGAGATAATTTTGATGTATAACATTTGAAAACTGGTTTTCCCATTAGCATCATGTCATATAAACTTGTAGATTCATTTTATCCATATAAGTGAATAAAGTTAGGCAACATTGTATCAATGGTAAAATATTATGTATGAGGAAATGCGCTTTGTACTGCATATTGCGGGGTTCATGATAGAAAACCTTATCTGCTATAGCTGCCAGGTGTCATATTTCTAGATGTGTACAACATTTTGCATATTACTGTCACACAAAACTGAACCAAAATGACAAAAGGGAATACATTTCAGACTTCCATTTGAGTGGCAAGAAGGCCCAATCTGCAATAGCTGCCAGGTGTCATTTCTAGATGTGTACAACATTTTGCATCTACTGTCACACAAAAATGAACCAAAATGACAAAAGGCAGTGCATCACCTATGCGAAAAAGGCATGGTTGAACTATGGTTAACCATGGTCAACCATGGTTCAACCATGGGTTTTGACCATGGTCAACCATGGTCAGGTGAGGTGATGACCATGGCTGACCATGCTCAGCCATGCTAAAGCATGGTTGACCATGGTATACTTGAAGTAACCATGGTCAACCATGGTCAGGTGAGGTGATGACCATGGCTGACCATGCTCACACATGCTAAAGCATGGTTGACCATGGTATACTTGAAGTGACCATGGTCAGGTGAGGTGATGACCATGGCTGACCATGCTCACCCATGCTAAAGCATGATTGACCATGGTATACTTGAAGTGACCATGGTCAACCATGGTCAAGTGAGGTGATGAACATGGCTGACCATGCTCACCCATGATAAAGCATGGTTGACCATGGTATACTTAAAAGTGACCATGGTCAACCATGGTCAAGTGAGGTGAAGACCATGGCTGATGACCATGCTCGGCCATGCTAAAGCATGGTCGACCATGGTATACCATGGTGACCATGGCAACCATGGTTGACCATGGTCAAGCCACCATGGCTGATCATCGCTAACCATAGTTAACCATGGTCAACCATGTTTTGACCATGGTTGACCATGGTTGACCATGCTAGCACGGTTGACATTTCGCCTAGGCAGTGCCAGACTTCCATTTGAATGGCTAGGGCGTGAACAGTGCTGTACGGTGCAAAAACTGATTGAGGCGCCAATGGCTCCTAACTTGATAAATTTAGGCGCCCAAATTTTGCTCCCAGGTAAAAAATCTGAGGCACCAACTGAACAGCCACGTGTGTTGAATGTTCATAGCTGCTGTAATCAATCTACATATTTCCATTGAATGCTACATACTTCATACGCAGTATGTACAGTGTACGCCTATATGTTTTCCAGGAAGTCCCCATCGAGACATCATGATAAATGGATATTCATAGCATACATTCGTACTCTTGAATGCTACGTTACATACATGTTTTGCATTTGCTGGCGATTAAAAGCTTCAACAGTTGGGCGCCATTGGCGCCAGGGATTTAATATTTAGTCGCATCAGAAAATATCTAGTCGCCAATGCGCCTAAAATGGTCGCACCGTACAGCACTGGGCGTGAAGGAAGGCCTTATCTGCAATATGCAGGTGTCATATTTTTAGTAGGGCTCAACCAAGTTTTTGGGGACTTTGGAGAACCACTGGACCTATTCTGAAATGCTAGGATCATTCACAGTTAATTTGAGAAAAAAAATTGACAAAAATTAAGAAAAAATTACAGTTTGTTTTTCGTAATATGCAAACCATTAACTAATGTTCATGAAAGTTGATCTGTGTTGGTATAAATCATGATTTTGATTTAAAATTTTGATCCAAACACAGGAATTAATTCCTACCTCGGAATTTACTCACTCCCTGATGAAAGATGGAATACCATTTGAAAATTCCGAGGTAGGAATTAATTTTTTGTGTTTGGATCAAAAGTTTAAATCAAAATCACCATTAACTAATGTTTATGTGATGTGATCAAATTGGCCTAATAATTGTTGATTTGGTGGTGCAGGGAGACAAAAAAAATCACTGAAAATCTGTTAAATTTTCAAGAAGATCAATGAAAACAACAAATAATTTAAAAGTAGCTAAAATATAAAATACAAAACAAAACAAAGAGTTAAACAAAGTAAGGCTTAAAAAAGAGTAATTTTGCAAGTGTTTATGTATCTCAAATTGAACATGATGTTATCATTTCTGATTGTGATGCATGTTTTTGATTCAAAATTGCCTGCTACAGGGTAAAATGTCAAAATCGATGGCTTTTTGCTTTTAAACGACACATTTCAATTTAAAATTAAATGCAAAGTATAGATTCCTTATTGAAATAAATGACAAGCTTTCATTTTGAAATTGATTGCTGCGAATGTATGTTCTTATTGGAAAAACAAATGTTACTTTTACAAAGTAGCTTGAGGTGTCACGGTGACTGAATATCTATTAAACCGGTTTCTCTACTCTTCATGTTCTTATTTCATGAATTGGGCTATTCCATTTAAAATCCACACTACCTCTGTGGAAGATTTCAGAAATATCTTCCACGTACAGGGGGAGTATGAGTTTCAAATGGAATGAACACATTGGGCAGCTTCATTTGAATTTCAAACACCCTCTGAAAAAGATTCAATCTAAATCTTCCACAGATGGAGGGTGAGTTTCAAATGGAGCTGCCTAATGTGTTCATTCCATTTGAAAATCTTACACCCCCTGTGGAAGATATTTCCAAAAACTTCCACGGGGAGTATGAATTTCAAATGGAGTAACACATTAGGCAGCTCCGTTTGAATTTCATACACCCTCTGAGAAAAATTCAACCTGAATCGCCCACAGAGGGAGGGCGAGTTTCAAATGGAGCTGCCTAATGTGTTCATTCCATTTGAAAGTCCTACTCCCCTGTGGAAGATATTTCCAAAATCTTCCACAGGGGTAGTGTGGATTTTAAATGGAATGGCCCATTGTAATTAATTTCCTAGAGCAGTTGTAGTATCATTGCATGTTTGTACATTTTTGAGTAGTCTAGTTCACAGCTAGGAAGTGGGGATTAATTAAAGGCATTAAACAAGAGCAAAAAATCGGAGGATTGTGAGTCAGAAAGCCGTAACTCACAAAGGATTCCTTTGTCAGTCAAGATTAATAGGAAAATTTTCACGGGAAAATGTTCTGGACACGTGACACCCATGGGCGCAGACGTATTGGAATGTGACCCCGAGCACAGCGGGTGGTCTTCCAATGTATTTAAATAGGAAGAATTTCTCCTTGGATGCAAAATAAGTTACTTGTCGGAAGTTAATAATGTTATAACAAGAGTTTCCGTAGATAAACATTTTTTTCCGTAGGTAAATATTTTTGAAATTACGTTTTGATGATATTGTAAAAAAACTGAGATTGCATAATTTTCAATAATTTTGCAATGCACGAATATCTATCGAAATTGCGGCCAAAAATACTATTCCAATTCAAAATAAGTAAGACTTGAATAGCTAGGTCACCGCCGGGGGTCAAGGATCAGGCTCGAGGTTACACTCACAGTGATACGCATTGCATGGTCATGTGTCCAGAAAATTTTCCCGTGAAAATTTACCTATTAATCTTGACTGTTTGTGAGTTAAAAGCTTTCTGGTTCTCAACTCTCGATACTGTCTTCTACAGGCCCGCCCGACCGACCCAGAGTTTGCATGTTGAGCAGTCCGGTCCGACTGCCTGATCAGGAAGTACTGCCGAATCGGGCAGTATGTTGCCGAGTCAGGCAACACAGGCTTTGGTAACCCTTCCGAATTTGACAGACTAAGGACTAAATTTTTCATGGTGATTTTATAAAAGATCGGTGGAAATTATACTTTGACACACATGAGCTACATGTAAGTTGACAATTTTTCATCGGGAGAAAAAAAAATTCACCGGGAGGAAAATAATTTAAATATCAAAACAATTTCTAACGGTTTAAAAAAAATTGATTTAAATATGCAAATTAACTTTATTTTAACTAAAATTGATGAAAAAATACTACTAATTGTACATCCATTGACAATTATATATATTTTACCTACTTCTTTACTCTAAATCAAGAAATAACTGTATATTAAAAGATGCTCTATTTGAAGTAGAGCATTGCATTGTGGGATACCATGCTGCCTGACTCGGCAACATACTGCCTGATTCGGCAGTACTTCCTGATCAGGCAGTCGGACCGGACTGTTGAGGATCTGTTTTTCCGTTCATCATCATAGCTGTATGAAATCATAACAGCCATTTCAAGTGGATAGAAAATATGTTTTGCAAAATATTTTCAGATTTTTTTCCAGATTTTTCAAGCTGTCAGTGGTGTTTGAAGGTCATGTAGCTTCTCACAAAAATCCTTTTGAATGATCGCTTTGAATGAATGACCTTTTGGGGGAAACAAGTGTCAATTTTACGTATGAGCTAGAGATGTCTGACTGATTGGTAATCAATTATACCGGTTCTCTACGTTTCATGTTCTTATTTCGCATTCAGTTCTTATGATAGTTTCTATAAATTTTGAATGTCAAATAAAATATTTATATATCAATATATGATAACTTCTGAATTTGGCTCTGAGGTTCTTGATTTAATGGTGATTTCATACTTTCCTGCCGCTTGGTGCTTTGCCGCTCTGAAGATGATTTTGCCCCGGGAGGGCACTCAACTTAAATTTTGGTAGGGGGGTGCGGAGCGGAGCGCCAAACTTTGGGAAAGAACTGATTTTCGGGCAAAATAGGGCCAAATTATAGGCTGTTGAGCTAAAAATTTCTAAATTATTTCCAAATTTGAGCTTAAAGAGCTACAATTGTCAGAGTTTGAGGCTCAAAGAACTGGAGCAGATCCAAATGTTGGGCTTAAGGAACTGCCGGAGAGCCTGAAAAAGGGATACTTGACCGCCGCACATACCCGTACCACCTTAACATGTGAGTGCCCCCCCCTGGATTTTATGCTGTGAATTCTTGCATATTCATTAGGTACCGATCGTTCGAAAAAGCTAAAACTTATGGGAACAGGATTAGATAAATAAATAACATGGAAACGGGCATTCACAAGCTATGCAGCATGAATATAAAAAATAGGAACAAAAAATCAGAAAGAAGAAGAAAGTAAATGTAATAAATGACAGATTTAAAATGAATGGGAAGGGGATTAGATAAATAAATAACATAGAAACAAGAAATTGGAAGCTAAACAGCAAATAGGAAAATGGGATTGAAAAGATTTTAAAAAAATAGGAAAATAGGAACAAAATATGAAGAATAAAGAAAGGCAGAAGCTAAAAAGGAAATGTAAGCACAGTTAAGGGATCTGGAATGAGCGTTTTGAGCGTTTCGACAGTATTTATTGTGGGACATGAGAGCACATCAGACATACCGAATTGCATTCTGAATCTGAAGAACGTCTTTCTGATATCAAATAATTTTCATTTTTTGAAATTCACGATATAATACAAATTTTATGACAAATTATTAAAATTTGATATTTGTCACATTTTTGATATATAACATTCCTCGAAGTAAATTTTATAAATATCTAATGATATATTCTTAAAGTGTATGTAGCTGGGAGGAAAAGCAGACGATCAATTGAAAAGTTTGACCTTTCATATTGAAGATATGGATTTTTTTCCTAAAAAGACTTAATTTTTTTTGTGTTTTAGAAAAAAAATCTTTTCAATTGATCATCGGCTTTTCATCCCACCTACATACACTAAGTGTAAATCATCACATTTATAAAGTTTACTTTGAGTACTGTTAAATATCAAAAATGTCAATTTTTAATCATTTGCCATAAAATGTGCATTACATTGCGAATTTCAAAAAAATCAAAATTATTTGATATCAGAAGGACATTCTTCAGTATTCAGAATGCAATTCGATATGTCTGATGTGCTCTACTGTCCCACAATAAATACTGTCCAAACGTTCATACCCCACCCCTTAACACTCCCATTTACTCAGCTAGCGGGCATCAAGCTAGGCAGAGTATAAATGATAGGAATTTTTTGTTTGTACTATCTTCTGTACTGTTTTTCAGCTTTAAAAAAATAGTTTTTCTTGATCTGTGCCTTTCATCGCATCCCTGTTATAATTGAATTTCTGCAACTCTAACAAATAGATGAAACTGGAAAAATTAATTTTGAGATGGATCAATTGATCGTTGAACTTGCATGCAGCTTCTCAAATGACCATAATTAACAATCAAAAACTGCTGTAGTGGAAGAAGTGTTCAAGTCCGGGGTTCAAGTGCTCAGAAACAGTTACAAAGGGTTATTCTATTTAAAATCCACACTACCTCTGTGGAAGATTTTGGAAATATCTTCCACAGGGGGAGTATGAATTACAAATGGAATGAACACATTAAGCAACTCCATTTGAATTTCAAACACCCTCTGAAAAAGATTCAACCTGAATCTTCCCTTTGAGGGAGGGTGAGTTTCAAATGGATCTACTAATGTGTTCATTCCATTTGAAATTCATACCCCCTGTGGAAGATATTTCCAAAATCTTCCACATGGGTAGTGTGGATTGTAATTGGAATAGCCCAGTAAAGCACTGATCCAATATTTTTACCTTTGCTAAATAGCATTTGGCTTAGGTCCTGTTTCTGTCACATTCTTTCTTCTTTCTTTCTTCTATCAATTGTATAATGAGCCATCATAGCCATAATTAGTCAATTTTGACAATTATTATGAATCCAGGTGTGTGCATATATTGGATCCAAAACATGATAATGATAAAATTTTATGCTCTTTGCGCCCAATATTTACTGGTCTCACTATGAGTTTTAAAATATTGGACAAAACGTAGTTCGACCAATAAATATGGGCTCAATCAATCCAATTTTGTTGTTTTTAAGTTGGTCACTAGGACAATTGAGTTGTGCCACAAATGCCACATGAAACACTTGGGGTCAAAGGTCATCTGAAGGTCAGTATGGCCAAAAATGAGTTTCACAAAAAAAACTACTCCTTCCATAATCACACCACAGATATTGGTCACACAGCATGATGATGTCACTTACACACATGCATCGCTTATAGCTAGTGTCTAAAAGCTGTACAAAGAATTGAGGTCAAAGATCATTTAGGGGTCATTTCTGGTACGTAACCAAATACCTTCAAGATGTTGCTGCTAGCTGCTTCTGCAAATTATATAGTACAATGATGTCACTTGGTCATTGGCTAGTGGCGCAAATGTCACAATATTTTTACACATGACACATAACTCTTAACAACATATACACTAGGATCCACAACATGCTCATCTATCAGGGCACAATTCTTAACCCCAATACATCTGTACATTGATTGAACGACCTTTGAAAATTTGGGTACAGAAATCATACTCTGCAACTTGAGGTCAAATTTTTCACTATTTAATTGAGGTTATTGTACTATGCCATTGGGATGAGGCCTTTGTGGTCCATAGTGATGGCTGTCCAACAAATGTGAGGTTTTTAAAATCCACAACATTATGTCAAAATGTAGTTAATAATAATATTTTCTTCATTGGGTCACATTTTGTGCACTTAGGCACTTCTTTCACTCATCATAGATAGGAAAGGGCAATAACCTCAATCTTGATCTAATCCCTAAATTTTTTTGATTTTTTTCCGTAATCACCAGATGATAAAGATTTTTAGCAGAGTAGTTCAAGATTCCGGTTGCTGCAGTGAAGGGTCTTTCACTCATCATAGATAGGGAAGGGCAATAACCTCAATCTTGATCTAATCCCTAAAAATGAGCGATTTATTCCGTAATCATCACATGATAATTTAAAGATTTAGGAGAGTAGACCGAGATTCCGGTTGCTGCAGTGAAGGGTCATTCACTATATCTGTTTCACTACAGTCTTTAATTAAGCCCAATTTTATTATAATGAAATTGAAAAGTGTAAATTTGATGACAAAATTTGACTGGATTTTCAGAGATGCAAAACAAGTCACAAGGAATTGAACGTATTATCTTTCAGCTGCATTGAATTAATTTGAGTAACAACTTAACTTCTGCTTTGTTATATAATACAACATGTACAGGGTGTGCAAAACGAAAAAGCCAAAACAGTGTGCACTAAGCAACAGAAAAAAATCCAACCGTTTTTCGGGCTGATAGACATTTCAAGTAGGGTCGGTCTGGATTTTTTCTGGAGGCTAAAATGACCCTAAAATATTACCGAAAGCTTGAAAATTTGGCAAAAATTTGATGATTTTTTTTCAAAAATATTCTGAAAATGTTCTGAATTTTTTCCCAAAAAATTGGTTACAGGGGGTATTAAATGTATTGAGCCAATCAGAGGCTGAAGGGGATTAAGCTTAATATTGTTAAGAGATCTAAAAGCACTATTTTGATTGGTTACTCGGATTATTATATCATGTAATTAACCTATCAGGGGGCTCTATAAGAAAGGCAGTACTATTGGGCTATTCCATTTAAAATCCACACTATCCCTGTGGAAGATTTAGCTAAAGTTTTCCACAGAGGGAGTATGAGTTTTGAATAGAATAGACAGATGGATAACTTCAATTTGAATTACTTACTCCAGTTGTAGAAGATATAGGTAAAGCCATAATACAGGGGTGTGTGGGTTTCAATATGATTAACCCTGACCAATTACATTTGATAAACATACTCCCCGTGTGGAATGTATTTCCAAAATCTTCCTCAGGGGGAGTATAAATTTCAAGTAGAATAGCCCATATAGTGCTGATCATTGGTTTTAACCAATGATTGCAAAATTTGAACTTACAATATTTTATAAATACCTGGCTGCACATCTTTGAATAAACTGTGGTGTGTACCAGGACTACACATTTTGAAACCCCAGGGGGGGGGGGTACTTACACATGTAGTACAAATGACGATATGGAGACGTGCCGCAAATATGGATAGCATTTTCGGCCTTTTGGTATATCAATGACCCCTTTTTCTAAGCCAATTTTGGTATATGAATGGGTCCTTTTTTCAAAATGTTTCCAATTCTCTGGAAAAATAGCCCAATTTTGCCTCAATCTAGCCAAAATTTTGAAATTGTCCAAAAAAATTTGGAAAAATTTATAAAAACTAAGACAATATGGGTTAAATTTGTCCGAAAATTTTGAATTTCGGTATATCAATGGGTCCAACTTTCTTGAAAATTTGGTATATTTATGGGTCCACTTTCAAATTCTCAGTGGCGCACCCCCTACCAAAATCAAACTTGAGTACCCCCCCTGGGTTTGAAACACCCTGTATGTGGTTTATAATTGGTGAGATTTATGCCAAGTGATCATCAAAAGCCTGTAAAATTCACTTTACAAGTTGTACACCTATCAAATGACATAAGGCCAAATAAAAAAATAAACATGTTTCACGTCCCCTCCCCCTTCCTTTTTTGAGGTTTCTTCAATTATATTTTTATTTGTTTGAAATTCAGTTGTAACTTTTCTAAAAATATGTCTAGGAAGTAGAGATGATTTATATAGCCTTGCTAATATACAAGAAACACTTTTGGAAGGTTTTGTGATAGTTTAGGGGGTGCAACCTCTCAGAACAACAAATAAAAAGAGGCCTCCTCCTTTTTCCAGGCATTATTGTATACACTAAAACAAGCTCTAATTATGGGTATTTACACCGATTTTGCGATAAAAAATAGAAAATAAAAAGCCCCCTCTTCCTCCTTTTTTTTCAAAAATCTGGATGTGAAACATGTTTTTTATTTTGCTTGGCCTAATGAAGGAGATCAATATATGGTGATCAGTAAAAGCTCATATCAAATTCCCTTTTTCTTTTTTTGCACATGGTACCTTTTGTTTCTCCTGAAAAGATTATATATCAAAGTTTCATATTGCTTAAGATCAATACCTGAATTCAATTCAATTAATAAAAAGGGTTTTTTTTCTCTCTTTTCGCCAGCCCATTCGGGCTGGATCTGTTTCAGGTTTGGGGTCAGTTTACTCAAGAGATTATATTTTAGTGGTATTGGAATGATTTTTTTTTTTTACTTTTTGTGGTTAAATTTTTTTTTTTTTTTTTAATTCGATTTGTTAGGAAAAGTAAGTATGTTTTGCCGTTTCAACGAACGAAAACAAGTGAGTATTACCAAAGTTATGTTTGAATTAATATGACTTTAAAAGTTTTAGGTATAGGCCTAAAATGTAACAATAATAGTTAATATACAGCATCATATGGTCAGCAGAAGAAAAGTGTGTCATTTCAGTGTCTTTGACCCGGGGTCCTTGACCACTGAACAGCGTGATATCACAGATGTGGTGATATCATGTTGATAACAGATCTAAGAATCAAAATCTTCATCATATGGACCATATTGATGTCAAAGTAATTATCTATCCTATCCTGTGTCGTTTTATGGATAAAAATGACTCAAAATGCTATTGATGAAATAGTTGCTATCATGAACATCAGTTTTGCCTTTTCAACGGGAAAAATCCGATGCAAAATAAAGTTTTTAGGGCCTAGCTATAATATGGGCATAATTTATGCATGTAGGCCTATAGTATTGAACAATGTACCCATTTGACATGCACTTATAGATAAATAAATTGTCTTACTTTATTAATTTAATAACTTCTATGTTATAAATAAAATGACACATAACGTAAGTGAAGCTACTTTCTATCTTTTTTATTTGATTCATAAACTTACAGTCAAAACACACAAGAGTGAAGATTGCAGTGAGTAATCAGTCCTTTATAAATGTTCTTGCCACCATCTATCATATAGTAAACTATACATTGCTAATTAATATCAAATTATTTTAAAATAAAAATGTACATGTAAGGTGAGTTTATATTATGTTATATGGCTTAATTTAAGGAGTATTTCGTGATCCTAGCATCCTCTTTTTATGACATTTTTCAGTAGATATCCACAAAAAAGCTTATTCTAAAAATTTCAGTTGATTCCGATTTTGCCTTTACTGAGTTATGCATGGTTATGTGTACACAATGTGTTGCAATTTTGTTCTGGTATACCAGAACGAAATTCAAATTTCACGATTACTTTGCTAATGAATTAATCTGCAAGAAATATTTTGTACATAAACATTATGTAGCCAGAGGTTTCCAGTGATATAAAAATCTCAACTTTTTTGAGAAAAGTTAGGGATGATGCTGTGGATCACGAAATGCCCTTTTAACTAAAACCTGCAGTCAGTGCAGTGTTGTATTTGTGACGTGGTATATCGAAAGCAGACACTTTTGGGCAGGATCGTAAATGGAGAAATAGCCAAAAATCTACCCGGGGTGATTTTTTCACGATTTGGGTTTATGATGTTATTAATGTTTAAAATATTGTCTGATCGTTTCAGACCGGAATATAACTGGCATGTTGTATTTTTGAGACATTTTTCAAGGTAATTCCTATACTCTCAACATTGTCAATAATATTTTTAAAGGCAGCTTATCTATTATTAATATTAAAGGCCCATTCAGTGATTTGCTCATCCGGACGATCGTAAAAATCATCAAAATTTTGGTACCGTACCTTTGTTATTACATAGATGTGCTAAGTCTGCGAATGGTTCAGCCAAAAGCCGTGTAGGCCTATTTAAGACAAAATAAGACATTTTACACGAATCTGTATTTTAGATACTGACAGTATCTAAAATTAGCTACAAGTATTTGAATGGCTTGAACTTCGTCAGTACTGCTGTTTTCTTCATTTTTTGCCAAATTTGGCATTTCAAAAATACCAAATGACAATTTGAATGACTTAGGCCTATCCTTCTCTTTTAAGCAATTTATATTTTTAAAGGCAGCTTATCTATTATTAATATTAAAGGCCCATTCAGTGATTTGCTCATCCGGACGATCGTAAAAATCATCAAAATTTTGGTACCGTACCTTTGTTATTACATAGATGTGCTAAGTCTGCGAATGGTTCAGCCAAAAGCCGTGTAGGCCTATTTAAGACAAAATAAGACATTTTACACGAATCTGTATTTTTAGATACTGAGAGTATCAAAAATACCAAATGACAATTTGAATGACTTAGGCCTATCCTTCTCTTTTAAGCAATTTATAAACAATTTTAATTTTTTTACTCTTGCACTGGGATCACTGAATGGGTCTTTAAGAAATGTGGCGTATCATGTCAAAAACAGACATCTTTTGGACAGCTTATAAATTTGGAGGCTTTCACATAAAGAGCTATTTTGCTCCACAACGCCGTTTTCCCCAATAAAATCGGACATTCCTAAGCGAAGAAATTGAGTTCGTAAGTTATGGTATTAAAAATTGAAAATTGAAATATCGTGGGTAAAAAGCTGAAAAGACAAATAAAACCAGAACAGAACAATTTAGAGAACAATAATGAATTAATAATAATGAACAATAATGAATTAAAGAGTTGACAGGAGATTAGGAGTTAATGTTTTCTGCAGTTTCAGTGTACATCTTCTCACCGTTGATGGTTTGGTGGACTGTCATGTAACATGGATGTAGTAAGCCGTGATCCTAAAAATGCCTTTCACATTGACCAAAACTAATTACAAGACCTCTTCTACATTGAGGCTGGCTTTCCCTTTTAAAGGGAATTTTTATTGAATTTTTATTTTCATTTCTTTAGCGGATATTTTGAAAAGGTTGCATATCAAATTTTAACTATAGAATAAGGCTTCTTATTTTATATCTTCTTTTGAAGGTTTTATATCAAATTTAAACTGAGATAGAATTAATCTCATGAAACAAAATCCTCTTACTTTTTTTGTTCAGTCTTCTAATATCACTTACTGTTCACCAATACTGACATAAACTTAGTGCCAGTATCGCTCATTCTACAAAATCCGGTGCCAATCCACTAAAAAAATAGAAAAAATAAAAGTTGTTCAAAAAGACCTGCTTTTTGTGTTTTTAAAAGTAAATGTATCACTACTTTCAGATGTAAAAAATTGCCAACACCACTTGCATATTTTTCTTTCAGGAAGTCATGATGTTTTTTAACACTAAAACTCAATGTAATGTGAGCTATGTTACCGACTATAAAATGGGCTGGTTTTACTCAATCCAAGGTCATAAAAAGCAAATTAAAGATCACTTGAGTGAAATGTAAAACAGATTTCACCATTTCATAGAAGTTTTGAAGATGCTTAAATGAGTGTGTAACATAGCTCACAGTAACGTAGTTCACTGGTTTTAATGTTTTTAATGTGATTTGCGAGCGTTAGAACGTTATGTCGGTTAATTCTAATATAAATGGGGTTCGACCACTGGTAGCTTTCACATATTATTAGGAAGTACATGTAATACAAGTGCATACTATAGAATCCTGGTAACGTAGCTCACCAATCTTAACATGGTCGGTCGAAATTTCAATGTTTACAACATTTCTATGCCAAAAATGCTACTGCATCACGATTTTTACTCTGATTTTTAAAAACCTATGGTGTTTCCTTTCAAAAACCGCAAATTACATTGATACCTCTGTTTTACTTCTTTCCAATAACCTGTGTTAAAAAGGTAACGTAGCTCACAGCGTTTTGGTGGAAAGTGCAATTTATTTTAGAATTACACAAAGACATTTTAATCACTAAAAAATAATGTTGATAAACAATATGATGGTGCGTTATCTAATTAAAAAACAACAAATATGTAAAGAAATCGCATTTATTCAAAGAAAATATTCAGGGTTAGATGTGACACTTGAGCTGTGGAAACGCATTTTTAGCGATTTTTGAGCCTTTGCAAGGGTTAATCTGGCTGAAGAAAGCATTTAAAGTATGGAAAACTATATATGTCCGTGTAGATCTCGTTGAGTTCTACCAGAAAAACAACATATTTGATGCCCTAAATGCTCGACAAAGTTTTTGTGGACCAAAGAATGGAAAAAAGGCTATTGGCACCGGATTTTGTAGAATGAGCGGTATAGCCCTTTTCCCTTCTTCCCATCTTGCACTATTCCAGGGGGGTATTACAACTAGTACATCAACCTCATAGATTGTGTGCAACTGATAGTCGTTTTGATATGATTTTAAAGGGTATAAAATAAGGATTTAAAATCTGGAATATTTTGGCAAGTTATTTTGTCAATTTTGTCGCATTGAAGATGATAGTCGCACCAGAAATGCTAGCGGTGACCAGCTAAGTGTGAGCATACCATCGCAACCACTAAGCTAAGTGTGGGCATACCATCTCAGCCACTAAGCTAAGTGTGAGCATACCATCTCAGCCACTAAACTAAGTGTGAGCATACCATCTCACCCACTAAGCTAAGTGTGAGCATACCATCTCAACCACTAAGCTAAGTGTGAACATACCATCTCAACCACTAAGCAAAGAATGAACATACCATCTCAACCACTAAGCTAAGTGTGAACATACCATCTCAACCACTAAGCACTAAGCTAAGTGTAAACATACCTTCTCAACTAAGCTAAGTGTGAGCATACCATCTCAACCACTAAGCACTAAGCTAAGTGTAAACATACCATCTCAACTAAGCTAAGTGTGAGCATACCATCTCAACCACTAAGCTAAGTGTGAACATACCATCTCAACCACTAAGCTAAGTGTGAACATACCATCTCAACCACTAAGCTAAGTGTGAACATTCATTTCATTTCATTTCATATTTATTTAGTCTTATCAACAACAACAATTGACATTTTAAAAGGCACATATAGAAAATACTTAAATACATTTTATAAAAACAGAATAAGAATATAAACAGCACATATTTATAGAGAGCACGTTGATAAGACCAAGGATAGCCCAAAAAGCCATGGAGGCTTATTTCCATTGGGGTCCTTTAAAAGGGGACAACATCAATGACAAAAGAAGGAAACAAGCGAAACAGTCAAGTACTAGAACTACCCCCTTCTTGTGATCTTGCCTTTGTAGCAAGATGGGCTTTTACTTCTTTTTTGAAGTTGGCATAGCCATTGATGGATTTAATATTGCTTGGGAGACAGTTCCAGGCCTTGACTGTAGTGTATTGGAAGGTGGTACTACCAATTTGCCCATGAAACTTTGGAACAACAAAATTGAGGTGGCTATCCCTGGTATTATACCGGTGTCTTTCAGTTACTTTTATAAAATGGTCACTCAGATAATCTGGAGACATGTTATTAAAAATTTTAAAAGCATGGTTAAGCTTCAATTGTTTAACTCTATCAACAGTATTTAAAAACTCAAGCCTATCAAGTTCAGTCTGGCCAACATGTGTCCGTGAGTCCAGACCAAGAATGAACCTAACAATTCTATTTTGCATAACTTGAAGTTTATTTTGGAGTTTTTAGAAAGACCAGAGAACCAAGAAGAACAAGAATAATCAAAATAGCACTGAATCAAAGCAGACACTAAAGTTTTGCGAGTTTTTGATCAAGAAACTGAGCTTGTCTGAATAAAAATTGAGTCTTGCACCAGCCTTTTTTAGAACCATATTAGCAATTGATTCACCTGATAAGTACTGATCTAATGTGATACCCAAATATTTAACAGATTGGGTAGATTGGATAGGTTCATTATTGCACATGACATTAAAATCACATTGTTTCTTCAATTTCCTGTGTGAACCAAACAGAATGGCCTCGGTCTTACCCAAGTGAAGAGACAGCTTATTGTCAATAAGCCACTGTTGACAAGACTCCAATTCCTTGCTGAGCTTGGAAGAAATTTCCTTTGGATCTTTGCCGTCAATAAGCAATGCACTATCGTCTGCATAAAGTAAAAGCTTACAGTCAACACTAATCGGCATGTCGTTGACGTAGCAGAGAAATAAAAGTGGCCCCAGGACACTGCCTTGGGGCACACCGCATGTAATTGCCATAGGTTTGGAGTTGGATTTATTAACACAGACTATCTGCTGTCTCTCACTTAGGTAAGACCTAAACCAATCTACTGATTCAATCCCCATTGCACGGAGCTTATTGCACAAAATATCATGGTTGACCGTGTCAAAGGCTTTCTGTAGGTCCAACATCACCATACCAGTGTAATTGCCTTGAGAAATCGGTGTACGGACGTGATCAGTGAGGTGAATAAGGCAAGTGTCGGTAGAGTAAGTACCTCTAAAACCAGATTGATGGGAATAAAGAAGATGATGGTCAGTTAAATACTGGTAAAGTTGATTGTGCACAGACTTCTCAAGAATCTTTGAGATTACACTTAGTATGCTGATGGGCCTATAGTTACCAACCATTGATCTACTACCTTTTTTAAATAGTGGGGTGACACGTGCACACTTCAATTCAACAGGAACTGAATTGGTTAAAATAGACAAATTAATAATAGAAGTAATAGGATCTTTCAGGACAGAAGCCCCATCCCTTAGAAATTTAGCAGGAATGTTGTCCAATCCAGTACTTTTATTAGGATGTAATTTGCACAATTCAGAAAAGACAAAATCAGTGGTAACAGGAGAGAGTTTAAAACTACATTCAGTGATACCTTTATCAGAATAAAACTTCTGGAATTTTTTTTGAGTCAGTGCTGAATTCATTTTTAGTGAGAGGAAGCTTTTTGACAAGGTTACTAGCAACAGTGGTATAAAAAGTGTTGATGTGATCAGCAACTTTAGTAGAATCAAAACAAGTTTCACCGTCAATTTCCAAAACAACTTTGCACTGCTCTTTAGTTTTAGTACTGTAGCCAAGGGCTTTCAACTGCTGCCAAAGTTTTTTGGGGTTATTTTTATGCTCATCAATTTTACTACTAAAATACTCAGCTTTTGCTCTTTTAATATCCCTTTGAATTTTGTTTCTAACTTTACAGTACTGTTTGTAAAGATCAGCATTTGAGCGGTCTTCCTTGAAATCATAAAGAAGTTGGTCCCTTGTCCGAATACTATCAAGAATTGTATCATCCATCCAAGGTTCTGTTCTTGACTTCAACCGGATTTGTTTCATCGGTGCAATATCATCAATAATTTTCAGAAGTATGGTACTAAACAGGTCCCATGCATGGTTAACATCAGTACATTTGTACACAGAAGACCAATTTATGGAGGACAGTTTGGACAAGAAAATGTCTTTACTGTAGTTCTTAGTAGACCTGATATTAATAACTCTATGCTGACCTACCTGACCTCTGACAGCTTTTCGAGTACAAAATATAAGGAGATGATCGCTGAGACCAATACTGATCGTACCAGATTGACACATCTTCTCAGGATTGTTAGTGAGAATATGATCAATACAAGTTGATGTTGTATCAGTAATACGAGTGGCTGTGGTGATTAGCTGTCGGAGATCAAATAGGTTCAAGATATGCAAATAGTCTTTAAAAAGTGACACTTCTTTTTTAAAACAATCAATATTGATATCACCCATGATGATCATTTCACAGTCGGACCTTATTTTTGAAATAGAATCTTCAAAGTAAGTAAGAAACTTTGTATCGTCTGGAGGGCGATAGAACACGCCAAAGAAAATTGGTTTTGTTTTTGGTAAGAGGATCTCAAGCCAAAGATTTTCTAAACAATCACTTTGTAAATCGAGCCGGTTATTAAAAGCAATATCATTGTGGACATAAACACACACTCCGCCACCTTCCCTATCTCTATCATGGCATGGCACCGCATACCCTTGAATGTTGATCTCATTATCAGGAACGGATTCGTCAAGCCATGTCTCGGATATAGCAACAGCAGCTGGCTTGGCATCAGAAATTAAACAGCGTAATTCAGAAATCTTTGGCAAGAGAGATCTTGTATTAAAATGCATAAAATGAAGGCCTTTACCTTTGGTAACAGAAACGGATTTCTGTAGACCCATCTTTGAAATCTTATATTTGGGGTCTTTATGAATAGGATCTTTACATTCATTAACATAATGGAATGGCAAACTTTGAATTAAGCATTTGTTACAAATAAAAGAAAAGTTGGTATTCTCAGCAACCAGATGGTCATAAAGTTCATTGGATATTGAACCAGAACAACGTACATGAGTCCACTTATCGCATCCATCACAGCTAATTGCTTGGGGAGCGTGATACAACACCGCGTTCACAAGCTACACATGGGTTTTAGGAGTCCTTTTAGTAATTTTAGTGAGCGCCGAGTCTTGTTCATTTCGCATTCTCTACCGACCTCCTTTTATTCCTCGATGCGTATGCGCCTAGGAGTAGATGTAACAATGGATCTAGTGACTTGCGAGGGTGGTTGAGGTTGAATGCCAAGCGATTTGATATGATTTAATAGCATATCTGGTAGTGAACTAGGTATATTAAGTGCAAAAAGTTTATTTATGTCATAAGTTATTTGAGTCTTGGTATTGTACCCAGAATCGGCCACAGAGGGCGCTGATGTATCGGGCCCAGGGTTGGGGTTAATATCTCCAGAAACCAAAATGTCTATTTGAAAAGTAGAAGTAGCATTGCCATAATACGGAATCCTGCTGGTAAGGAACTTTATTCGATGAAGTTCTTGTAGATGTACATCAAGTAATACATTATGTTGAATACACATCATTAGTTCCATATTGTGGGTGAATACACACATAGTGCTAGTACTACTGCTGATGACCCATTGGTGTGAGGGTCCAGCCAGTAGGAGCAAAGTGAAAATCAATAACACCATTGTTGGAATGTATCAAGTCAGTTATCCATACAAAGGATAGATGGTCAACAGTTATAATGATTGTGATACAGTTGGCTGAGTATGAATGATCACATACAGTTTAGTGAAGATGACTGCCCAGATGAGTTGTATACAGTTGTATTGTACAATAGCACAGTAGTAAATTTATGTCAAGATTCCAAAATATATTTCTATCAAATCTATAAAAAGTACATTAGTAAATACCATCAAAATTGTCCAGTAGGTTCCATGTGCAATAGTTTCCTTCTGGTAAAAAATTAAAGCTGAACAGACATGCACAAACACAGTTGAAAACATAAATTGTCAGGAGGGTTGGAGAGGCAGCTTGTCAGGCGCACACCACCAAACCCAAACATACCATCTCAACCACTAAGCTAAGTGTGAACATACCATCTCAACCACTAAGCTAAGTGTGAACATACCATCTCAATCACTAAGCTAAGTGTGAACATACCATCTCAACCACTAAGCTAAGTGTGAACATACCATCTCAACCACAGCTAAGTGTGAACATACCATCTCAACCACTAAGCTAAGTGTAAACATACCATCTCAACCACTAAGCTAAGTGTGAACATACCATCTCAACCACTAAGCTAAGTGTGAGCATACTCTCTCAACCACTATAAGCTAATGCTGGTTTCATACTTTCTTGCGGCTTTGCCGCATTGAAGATGATTTTACTTCACTGTGTAGTCGCACCAGAAACGCTAGCGGTGACCAGCTGCAAGCCGATATATTGAATATTCCACCGCTTTGCCGCGGCGGCTGTTGAATTCCAATCAACTGGGAGCGGTCCTGCTCTGACAATTGAGAACAAAATATGATTTTGGAGTGGTGCTGAGCGGTAAGAGTGGCTCTCAGAGTCATGCCGCTGCCGCTCAGCGGTGTGCCGCTCCGCTTGCAGTGCAAGCGGCATGATGAAGCGTCACGCCGCTCAGCGGCAAGCAGCCGAAAGTATGAAACCAGCATAAGTATTAACATACCATCTCAACTACTAAGCTAAGTGTGAACATACCATCTCAACCACTAAGCTAAGTGTGAACATACCATCATACATAATAGGAAATCTCATCTAACCACAAGCAAGGTTCAATTTAATGTGTACATATTTCCAGCAGGAATGTTTTATGACATTTTTTTTTTCATTTGAAGTAAGAATCAATTTTCAAAATGTTCTCATAATCTCTGGCGGGTATCTGCTTAAAGTGATGTCAATGACAGTCGGAAAGAAGGATGGAGAAATCGGATTAGGGAATTGAATCTTGTATCACATGAAATTGGTGCGCGGCATTGCTTGTAATACAACTGCCAGGCCATGTTTAATGCTCTGCGTGCTAGCCAAGCGCTTCAACGGAAAAAGTTGAAATTTTGAAATATTTTCTCAAAATATTAAGGGCTATCTTAAAAACTACTGGACCAATACTAGGCTTGTTTGTACTCATTTTAATGCATTTTTCATGCTTATTCCAAATATGGTCATGACAATTTACATTTCTGAAATTTTTGAATTTGAAATTTTTTTTGAAACTTGTCGTCTGCAGTCGACACCCGCATGAAGAGAGTTAAGATGTATTGGGCTATTCCATTTAAAATCCACACTTCTGTGGAAGATTTTGGAAATATCTTCCACAGGGGAGTATGAATTTCAAATGGAATAAGCACATTAGGTAGTTCCATTTGAAACTCACCCTCCCTCTGTGGAAGATTCAAGTTGAATCTTTCTCAGAGGGGGTATGAAGTTCAAAAGGAGATGCCTAATGTGCTAATTCCATTTGAAATTCATACTCCCCCTGTGGAAGATATTTCCAAAATCTTCCACACAGGGGGAGTGTTGATTTTATATGGCAAAGCCCAATTTAGTAGCTAGTCGGAGCGTGAGTCCTGTGGGCTCTAGTTATTGATAATAAACCACATTATGAAAGAGAGACGATTGCTTCATATGAAAGGAAATTGGAGATATATTTTTTTATTCCATGTTGTCATGGATGATCAAGTTAATAGAATATGTGTGATCCGATCAAGCAAAATCAGTTGGAACTCAGAAATATTAAAGTTTCAGTTTCTTATAGGATAATAAAAAACATTTACAAAGCTGCATTTTACAGAAAACTGCATTAAAATTGAACAAACAGTTCCAAAGACAGGAGGAAATATTTCCTTTGATTGGCTATATCTCAAAATCAATATTTCTGAGTTCCGACTTTATTTATTGCCAAACAATATTGCAAAATATTAATGCTCTGCGTGTTAGCCACAGGCTTCAACATAAAAAGTTTTGAGTTCTCAAAATATCAAGAGTTATCTTAAGAACCACTGAACCAATGCTAGGCTTGCTTGTACTCATTTTAATGCATTTTTCATGCTGATTCCAAATATGGTCATGAATATTTAGAGTTCTGAAATTTTTGAATTAAAAAAAAAATTGAAACTTGTCGTCTGCAGTCGACACCCACGTGGAGTGGGTTAAAAGATACTTTGCAAACAGAAAACAAACATTAAGATATATTTTTGCATGTCTTGGTTTTGTTTAATGAATAGGATACAGTTTGCTTATTGATAAACAGTGCTCCGACATTGTGTAAATAAATACAAAAATAATAAAGATAAATATAATACAAAAATAAATACAAAAATAATAAAGATCAATATTCTGAGTGAGTTTTCATTTTGCTTGTGTGAATTAGTTTAAAAGTTTCAAATAATAAAAATTTTGCATTTGTCTGGAAAATATTGAAATTGATTGATGGATTGATTTTATTGAATTTGATCAATAATCAACATTTAATTATACAGAAATAACAAAATAAATAAAATACAATTTTGATATAACATAATACAATTTTAAAGCTAACAAGAGCATTTGAAACAGTGAGTTGATAAGAACCGGGATAACTCATGAAGGCCATGTTACAGGCTTATTTCCAATGAAATGTCATATTTTGAATTCATATCGTAATGAATGAATGCGATTTGTGTGATCCAATCATATTTTATTAGGCTTATTTGTAAAGTGAAGCACAATTAAGTTATTGATATCTTATTAAATGACGGCGTTGTTTGATATAGTACAATAATACGCTTTATATAATAACCTCGTTATGGAGTATTATGCGCTTGAACAATTTCTGTGTACACTGGCAGCCGGATATGGACATTGCTTTCCAATCAGATGATTAAGACATATTTTTGTTATGTCTTGTTTTTGTTAATGTAGATATTGATAATATTGGTTGAAGAGAGCATGTGGGAAGGGAGAAGAGTTTTTTATTGCTCCTTTATGTGAAAAAATTATGTGCAAGAAACAGCCCCTAATTCATACCTTATAGTGTCAGAATCTATAACCTGTAATGGCTTCTTGAAAAGTGGGCACTTAAATATGAAATGGATGTAGGTGTAGGGTTGCACTTTCTCAGTAAGTGGTGTGCGGTGAGAGCAACACGGGGGGCACTTCAATATGAAATGGATGTAGGTGCAGGGTTGCACTTTCTCAGTAAATGGTGTGCGGTGAGAGCAATACGGGGGGGCACTTAAATATGAAATGGATGTAGGTGTAGGGTTGCACTTTCTCAGTAAGTGGTGTGCTGTGAGAGCAATACCGTGGGGGGGGGCACTTCAATATGAAATGGATGTAGGTGCAGGGTTGCACTTTCTCTGTAAATGGTGTGTGGTGAGAGCAATATGGGGGGGGCACTTAAATATGAAATGGATGTAGGTGCAGGGTTGCACTTTCTCAGTAAATGGTGTGCGGTGAGAGCAATACTGGGGGGGCACTTAAATATGAAATGGATGTAGGTGTAGGGTTGCACTTTCTCAGTAAATGGTGTGCGTGTGAGAGCAATCACGGGTGGGGGGGCACGTCAATATGAAATGGATGTAGGTGTAGGGTTGCACTTTCTCAGTAAATGGTGTGCGGTGAGAGCAATACGGGGAGGGGGCACTTAAATATGAAATGGATGTAGGTGTAGGGTTGCACTTTCACAGTAAATGGTGTGCGGTGAGAGCAATACCGGTGGGGGGCACTTCAATATGAAATGGATGTAGGTGCAGGGTTGCACTTTCTCAGTAAATGGTGTGCGGTGAGAGCAATATGGGGGGGGCACTTAAATATGAAATGGATGTAGGTGTAGGGTTGCACTTTCACAGTAAATGGTGTGCGGTGAGAGCAATACCGGTGGGGGGGGCACTTAAATATGAAATGGATGTAGTTGTAGGGTTGCACTTTCTCAGTAAATGGTGTGTGGTGAGAGCACACGGGGGGCACTTTCACAGTAAATGGTGTGCGGTGAGAGCAATACCGGGGGGGGGGGCACTTCAATATGAAATGGATGTAGGTGCAGGGTTGCACTTTCTCAGTAAATGGTGTGCGGTGAGAGCAATACAGGGGGGGGCACTTAAATATGAAATGGATGTAGGTGTAGGGTTGCACTTTCTCAGTACGTGGTGTGCGGTGAGAGCAATACCAGGGGTACTTCAATATGATATGGATGCAAGTTTAGGGTTGCACTTTCTCAGTTAGTGGTGTGCGGTGAGAGCTAAATATGAAAAACTTGTGTTCATTGGTTGAGAGCATGATTTTTGGCATTTGGTGAGAGCAAAATGTAAAAAATATGGGTCACTGGATGAGAGACTGTTTGGACTTTTGGCGATTGGGTGAGAATATGACCTTTTTTTTTTAAATGGGATCTTTGAGTGAAAGCCAAAACACACAGAAACATTGAACATCAAATTTCTAGTTCTAAGTGGCTTTGTTATTTCAAAATAAGTAACAAAATAAGTTATAAATGAAAGTTGCCGTTCAAGTTAAGAAATAAAGGTCTTTGGGTGACAGATCGAATTGAAAAAACAAGGGATCTTTGGGTGAAACAAGGGGTCTTTGGGTGACAGATCATGTGTTAAAAAAATATGGGGTCTTTGGGTGACAACAATGCTAAAACAGCCGTACATACATACTACCTCCAAAGTGGGAGTGCCCACAGAATATGCACCTTTAAGGTATGAAATGTTGAAATAGGGCGATGCTGGAAGGGTGAATATTTAACTCAAGTGTAACTAACTCGTAATGAAATAGGGCATTGCTGTAAGGGTGACTTAGTAACTGGCATGTAACCAGTGATGCCAACGCCGCGCCTTAGGCGCACAATTGGGCTACTTGGCAATCACTTGCCGCTACTCAAAAAAGCATGCTGCTACTTGTCTTAAATTGGGCTACTTTTGCCATTCTCAGGCCGCGTCAGTAATTTGATATATTTTCCTTTCAATTTAGCCGATTGTGTCTCTGAAGCTCCAAATTGCAATTACAATGGGTTTTGTGTCCATTTATTGATTGGTCAGTAACTTCCCAGCAAGTACCAGAAGTTTCAAAGTCAAGTGCTTTTCCGCCCAATTGGGTGTTTTGCGTTATAAATTTGGGTCAATCCGCCCAAATATCCGGTATTGGGCGCTTTTTTGGAAGCTTAAAAATTTGGGCGACTTGAGAATCCTTTACCGCGGCCTGGCGAGTCAATGCGCCGCGCCTTGACGCTGAAAAGGTTTGGCAACACTGCGTGTAACTAATGTATGAGACTACTTATCAATACCCTGCCTGACTTAAGAAGGAATATATACATATTGCACATATTAATATCTGGAATTGACACAGTGACAGCTTCTTTGGCTTATCACTGGTATTAGGCTAATGAAATGAAATGATTAGTTTCCCGTCACATTTTTTTCAGTGAAATATGAGGTCATGATTTCATTGTTCTGTCATTATTTTGGAAAATTTCATTATTGTCAAAACTTTCATTTACATGGCTATTTACCTATATTGTTGATGAAAGACCATCTCAAAACAGGTATTAATGCTTAGATTTGATTTGTATTACTTTTTTTTCCAAATATTTAAAAAAAAAAAATGGTACAATTTGCTTTACAATATGAAATGCACATGACATATGGGAAACAAACTTGTTTTTAAAAGCCTAAGGCCTGAGTACATAAACTCCTCAACAAAAGTTTGGAAAGTTTTTTCAAGCATCTGTATCTCAAATTATTTGTGACATACCGTAAAACCCCGTCTACAAGGATATACCCAAGAAACGCCCTCGATAAAATTGGTTGCTTGTTGTATTTGGAGTTTGAGCAAATATATACTGGCACTGGGTGGCTATGCATTCCATATAAGTATGTTGTAACACCAATCAATTGTATTGACATAATAACGACTGTTTCAGTATATCAGGATCGATAGCTCAATTGATAGAGCGTCAGACTTTGGAACTGAAGACATGCTGAAGAGAGCATGGTCCGGGCACCGGTTCCGCTTTTTTTCATTCTCGTTTAATTTTAACTTTTGACATGTTCTTTTATCTTTCTTCAAATCTACCTTTCTACTTTTAATTTTAGGTGCGTTTTTTTTTTTTTTTTTAATAGTTTTTTTATAGTTTTTTTAGTAATTTTGTGGTTTTATAGAAACTAGTAAAAGCATTTATTCTAAATAATAGCGAAACCCACGGTTAGACAGATGTGATGTAACTACTTGTCTGTCCTCGTCTTTGCAATAAAAACCTATGATGCACCTTTGTGCCATCCCAAGGGTGCGTTTTTTTTGGCTTAAGCACGATTTTGTTTCTACTTGAAATGAAATCAAAATAAATATTGTTCTGTTGCCACAATTGCAGTTTTTTCAATAAAAAAAAATAGATGAGGAATTATAATTATTCCATATTTGAATCTATTGTCCCATCAAGAATAGAGTGTCTTCAAAACTTCAATCAATTCATCTGACAAAAGAAACTATCCTGGTCATTCAATTTTGTTTCGCTTGCACCTGTTATATCACAGGCGTTGGTAGAGAAGGCACACTTCTCTTGTCTTCACCGAAGTAGTGATGTAAACAGTAAACACTAACATGATTAATTACCATAGCTAGCAATGGACATACACTATTTTTTGTTCCACTTGAACCCATACTATAGGCTATTCGCTGTCGATGTGACGTAATTAATCGGATTAACTACCATAGCAATTGATGAATACAAGTTCGAATATATAGCCCTGCACTTCATCGTTCACGTGGCACCTATGCATTAAACCATAGTTGTCAAAGAAATGCTAATCACTCGCCATGTAAGATTAGTATTTATGAAAAGAGTGGTATTCAATCTATGTTTGGTGACATACGCGGGTGATTAGTGCAATCTGCTTGATGGTAGTTATTGCGATTATTACGTCACTCGACAGCTTAATTGTAGTATAGACGAATCCAACAAGCCAAGTGATGGTCAGAATTTATTCAACGGCCATTATACGCTGGTGAAGTTGCGAATTAATCGGATTAATTACCATAGCAATAGGTGAAAACAATTTTGAACATATCGCTGCGCTACAAGCAGGTTACACTCATCACCTGTACTGTGTATGTCTGCAATCATAGATTGAATACAATACTGGTCTTTTCAAAGATCTTACAGGTGCAGCATGATATGGTTCAATGAAGAGGTACCGCCTGAACGTATCAGTGTATAACGCGGTATATTCAAAAATTGTGTTCACCTATTGCTATGGTAGTTAATCCGATTATTACGTAACTTCGCCAGCGTATTGGAATAAAACGGGAGGATGTGAGTTCATAAGGGCAATGTCGGGGATAGGTCACAATCGATGTGGAGAGATGAGAGGTCCGACCATGGACCAACAGCCATAGCGATTCAACTAATTCCAGCGGACGGTCTGTGGCTAGTAAGGAATCGTCTTTGACCACATGCGCAGATCTGTCTCGTCAGGAAGATATTTAATATCCCGAATTTATAATAGGCCTATGCCTACCAGTTCCATCGTATAACCGATCTGCTAGAGAATATTTGTTACCATGTTTAATAAATTCAGTATTTATCGTATAATAAAATGTAGCCAAATGTATATTATGTGTCACACGGTTTTCTGCTGAACCACTAGCAGGCTATGTTACCACATCTATGACAATGACAAAGGTGAATTTTGATGATTTTTACGATCGTCCGGATGAGCAAATCACTGAATGGGTCTTTAGTTCCTCCTCTCCTTATCCTGCCAATATTATATGAATCAAAGAAAAATAAAGAAAAATAAAATTAAACAAGAAAAAAAAGACAAAGAAAAGAAACAATAAAAGAAAAAACAATAGAATAAATTAAACTAAATATGAAAAAAAAAATGATCACGAAAGGAGTCTTTAGAAAATGCAAGAAAATATAAATGAAAAGTTTGAACAATATTTTGTTTATAAAAGTTTGTGTGACCGTGATGAGGCTCGAACTCACCATCTTCCGATCTAAAGAACCAAAGTCTTATGCCTTGCCAAGTGAGCTATGCAAGTGAGATGCGAAATAAAGATAAAATAATACATTGTATACCTGCTTGTGTCGGTAAATGATTTGCTCAAATTCCATAATGATATAATATTGTGGAGGGCGCTAGCGTGAAATATGCTATCATCACAGTCGCTTCTATTCCTTATAGACGGGTTTCTACGGTATTCATATTGTCTTGAGACATCAGGAAAACACAACAAAGCAAAGATTTAGACTCAGCATTGCCCCAACGATCATGAGGACCATTTAATAAGAGCTTATTATCTATACAACAATTGTATAGATATAAATATGATTAAGATAAATAATGATACAATTTCATAGCCATAAACATAAATTGAGATATTTAACGACAGCAAGCATTTTCAAATTATTTATCTTGCAACAAATTATTTAAATACGAATATTATTGGAAAAATGTGTACAAGCCAACCAACCATATAGAATGGACACACAAAAGTTGACTTCTGTATCACATTTAACCAAAATAATTTATATTAAGCCAAAACAGATCTTTGGATCAACCGAGAGGATTGGATTGAAAACCACATTTTAAATGCAATTAAATTTAATTAATTAAATAATTAGGCATCTCCAAAAGAAGAAATAATGCCAGCCCACATAATGAACATTAATTAGTATAATTAAGATATAAATAAGGCAAAATAATCCGCTGCCAAATACATCAAGTCACTATAGATACTCCAAACTCTAAAACTCTGAAACTCCATACAAAGCGCAGTAGAAAGTGGAGACAATCTACCTTACAAGTCTCATCAGGTATTGACCAGACTCCATACAAAGACTCCATACAAAGCGCAGAGAAAGTGGAGACAATCTACCTACAAGTCTCATCAGGTATTGATCAGACTCCATACAAAGCATTCATTCCCATTAAAAGCGCAGTAGAAAGTGGAGACAATCTACCTACAAGTCTCATCAGGTATTGACCAGACTCCATACAAGTCCATACAAAGCGCAGTAGAAAGTGGAGACAATCTACAGACAAGATTCTTCAGGATTTGAAGAAACTCCATACAAAGCAATCATTTCCCTTTAAAAGCGCAGTAGAAAGTGGAGACAATCTACCTTACAATTCTCATCAGGTATTGACCAGACTCCATACAAAGACTCCATATAAAGACTCCATACAAAGCGCAGTAGAAAGTGGAGACAATCTACCTACAAGTCTCATCAGGTATTGACCAGACTCCATACAAAGCATTCATTTCCCATTAAAAGCGCAGTAGAAAGTGGAGACAATCTACCTACGAGATTCCTCAGGATTTGAAGAAACTCCATACAAAGCATTCATTTCCCATTAAAAGCACAGTAGAAAGTGGAGACAATCTACCTTACAAGTCTCATCAGGTATTGACCAGACTCCATACAAAGACTCCATACAAAGACTCCATACAAAGCGCAGGAGAAAGTGGAGACAATCTACCTACAAGTCTCATCAGGTATTGACCAGACTCCATACAAAGCATTCATTTCCCATTAAAAGCGCAGTAGAAAGTGGAGACAATCTACCGACAAGTCTTGTCAGGTATTGACCAGACTCCATACAAGTCCATACAAAGCGCAGTAGAAAGTGGAGGCAATCTACCTACGAGATTCCTCAGGATTTGAAGAAACTCCATACAAAGCATTCATTCCCATTAAAAGCGCAGTAGAAAGTGGAGACAATCTACCGACAAGTCTCGGCAGGTATTGACCAGACTCCATACAAGTCCATACAAAGTGCAGTAGAAAGTGGAGACAATCTACAGACAAGATTCTTCAGGATTTGAAGAACCTCCATATATATCATACATATACATCATTAGCCCTCATACAGAGAGACTATACAACACATTTATCTAACGTATCTAAAGCGTGAGAGCGGGGAGTAATTTGACAAAATTGTATTGAAGCATCTATGACATTTTGACTTAACTGAAATGCCCTTCCCAACAATGGGAGGGAGGGTGGGATTTTTGGTCCTGCCTGATCGAATGGAGAAATGCAAGTGCATCACAAGAAAAGTATGGCCACAACAAAGGAATGGAAAATAGAACGGGAGACCTGATTGGTTGAATACCACTAAAGTGACAACTGAGTGATCAAAAATTGGTCTTGTTGCTAAACAACAATAACAACCTTAAACTATGATCTGAATCAATAGCTTGAAAGCTTGAAGGTAGGCCAGCAACTCTGAAGTGGGCTTGAGTGGACTCAAGTGGAAATTGGGGGGATAAGCCTCTGCACCCAGATGCACATGATTGCCCAAGAGCCCCTGATGCTAAGACAATCTAGTTTTTAAAAGATTTGCAACTTTTAAAAACGGAATTGTGTTGCATATCAATGGATAGCTACAATCCTCCCCTTTACAATGACACCCCATTTGAAACAATAACATTTTTCACGGCCGAGTATACACCTTGTGAATGTAGTGGGGTCTCAAACAGAATTTGCCAAATTTTTAAAGCCAAATTTTTGGAAGGTCATTTCGGGGTCATCCGTGGTCACCAAGGGGTCATCTGAGGTCAAATTAATAAAATTGGTCATATGGGCATGAAACTTGGTGGGTACAGTCAACATTTACAGCGTGTTTATACTGCGCGTACGGCTTTTTGACACGCTATTTTCCGGGCACAAAATACCGATCATAATCCACCACCGTTACCCAGCTTGTTTCTACTGAGACCAGAAAGCTGTGTCTCGCACGATGCACGGCATTTTTTCCTGTAAACCGGAAGGACGGAAAACAGATTTGACGGTTGTATCCTAAATTTAAATGTCCACGCATGGCAGCTCATGGCATATGACCTACAATCACAATAGTGTTTTCAGTAAAATCCAAATTGCATTAATTTACCAGTGGATCTAGTAATTGGCTATTATGATAATTAATTTACAGCCAGAATATAACCAACTCATTAACTATAAAGAAGTAGGCCTAGACTATATCCATTTTACTTCATCAAGTTCATGCGAGTCACACATGTGGCCAGTGTATATAATATCAGAAAGAAGGAACCTACTACATTATAGGCCTAGGCCTCTACTGTACAAGTAGAATATAAATCGCGTTATTTTTGCAACACGCATGACCTCGACCCGGCAACCGATGACACGGCTCGTTTTCTACTGCGCGGATTACACGCTTTGATTCGGCATGATCCACCTCAAGAGGTGGATCACGAAAAGGCGAGCACATGACCCGGCATGACACGGCAACCGATTACCCAGATCATTTCTACTGGGCTTGTTACCCGCCATGACCCGGCACGGCACGGCATGACACGGAATTTGGCCCTCAGTAGAAACACGCAGTTAGAGCCACATTTTTGGAAGGTCATTTTGGAGTCATCTATGGAATTCCCTGTACACTATTTCAACCTTATTTATGTGACTATTATTTTTGCCCATATTTTGTATGTTTGTTTGTTTACCACTCAGTTGACTTTTAGCATTATAAGATTTGTACACATTTAAATCGCCCATGGTGGAGGCATCCCATTCGACGCCTTGCGTCGAAAACCGCGACATTTCTAGTTTTAAGTTGAAGTTAAGATAAAATTGATTAGTTTCCATGCAGACAAACAAGTTACTTGTTCCATTGAACATGCATCTTTAATGGTTTGTTGTCTTATTTTGAATATTGCAAGGAATCCAAGCAACCTGAATTGGAGTTGGGACTAGTTTTAAGTTGAAGTTAAGATAAAGTTGTTTAGTTTCCGTGCAGACAAACAAGTAACTTGTTTCATTGAACATGCATCTTTAATGGTTCACCTTCTTATTTTGAATATTGTACGGGATCCAAACAACTTGAATTGTGTGATTCTCATGCATCATTACCAATACAGCTGACATGGCTAAGTAAAACTATACTATGATCAGCTCGTAATAGGCGAAAACTATTCAGTTTTTGTTACTGTGCGAATCGATAAAGTTCCAACTTACGCTCGCGTAAATTCACAAAAGCACGCGTCAGTCCGGAAATAAGCAAAGTGCAGTTCGCGTATGTGCTGCGCCCAGCTGTGTGTACGCCATTTTATATCAATCCATGATGTTATGAGTCCCGCCTGTTACGAGCTGATCAGAGTATAGAGCAGAATTTTAATTGAAAAATAAGTAAATAGCAAGTTGTCGTGCAGACAGGTAATATACTTGTTCGAGTGAACATGTATATATTAATGGTTTACCACCATGACTTTATGAATATTAAATGGAATTCAATCGACCAAAATTGTGTGTTACTTGCGCATCATCAGCAATACTGAGTTCACTGCTAAGTAGAACTAGAGCGAAAGTTTTAAGGCCAGAAATATATTGTTTGATAACTTTGATTGGCCTTATCCGGCGGACCCAAATCTTGAAAATCTGGAAACATGTTTTTTTTTTTTACTGTACTAAAGAATACCGACACTAATTTTGGAAATTCCAGAAAAAAATTTTCTTAAAAAATATATTGATATCATGAAAAGTTTTTAAACAGTTTCTTCACACTTCTAAACGTTTTAAAGAATATTAATATGAAGTGGAATACAGTAGAGAAATTTTCCAAGTCACACCGTTTTGGGCTATTTATTAAGCTAATTAGGCATATTTGTGTTTTGGCTATGACCTTTAATAAAAATAATTACACAAAACAAAACAAACACAAAAACCTACCCATTGGAGGGGATCTGTGAACAACCAAGCAATTTGTTGGCGTAATTTAAATAAAGCTAGAGCGGTTACAGCACCATAGCTGAACCATGGGGATTTGGCAGTATATTGTGGTATATGTATATATCACCCCTTTATAACCCCTTAATGCCCTTAAATGAATATTAAAATATTTTAAACATGTTTAGAATGTCATAAAGATCATTGCATTTAAATATCAGCTCAATTGGAGCATTTTTAGTTAAAATGACCTTTTTTTTTTTTTTTTACCCCTGTGACCCCTTGGATGACCTCTGACTTTACTTCTTTCTCTTTTATTTGACACCACTTGGGGGTTCATACCTTTGTGGCATTTAAAGATATGTCCATTTCAGACCAAATGGTTGGTAAGTAAGTAACATACACTCATAGGCTGATACCATTTCATGGTTTAGCAAAAATAGAAGGAATTAAGAACAAGTTGTCGTGCAGACAGGCAATTTCCATGTTCAATCGAACATGTATATTTTACTGGTTTACGTAAGCAGATTCCAAGTGACTTAAATTTTTTATGTAGTGCACCATCAGGCTGTTCCAGTTGAAATTCATAACCCCCTGTTGAAGACATGACCTTAATCTTCCACACAGGGAGTGTGAATTTCAAATGGGGTTACCTGAATGGGTGATTCCATTTGAAATCTACACCGCCTGTGTGGGAGATTAAGGTCATGTCTTCCATAGGGGGTGTATGGATTTCAACTGGAACTGCATATTCACAATACTGTTTTCACCTCTAAGCAAACTAAAGTGTGTCTCACGTCAAGTTTCAAATCTCAAAACTAATCTTGCGGGCATCCATACGCATAGAAAGGCATCCATACCAGTGGTGTAAATTTCTTTTTGACATTGGAGGGGATGGGGTTGGAAAAAATTTCTTTAAATATAGTGAATCCGGCTCCTTTTGGCAACAGAATAAGTTTATGGTACAAATGCATGTGAAGCACGCAAAAAAAAGGGCTTTGGAGGCTAATATGGCTAAATATGAGGTTGATTTGGTCAGAAACCCACATACAGGCACCAACATTGTGGGGATGATTGTATGGACCACCCCCTGGCAAAATATTGGGGGGATTTATCCCCCCATCCCCCGGGATCTACGCCTATAATCCATATGCTGACGACACAACCATGTAAACGTACCAATTTGTGACGTCATCAAGATCGGTCACAAAGATTGCTGATAGCATCTAGAAACACTACCACTCACCAAACCAGAGTGAACAAGATTCCTGGAATCAAAATATTTCTAGTGAGTATCTAATTTAGTTATTTTGGATCTGATTTGAGAACATTTGCTTACCAGTGACTTTTATGAATGATCCTGATGAATCTGTTCAGAACAGCAATTTGAATCTGCCACTGAGAAATCCAACATGGCGTCACTCTCAACTTGAGCCAGACACGCTATAGTATATAGAGCAGAGTTTTAATTAAACAAATAAATGAATTAATGAAAAGTAAGCTGGCGTGCAGACAGACAGTCGTGTTAGTGGTCTTTAAACTGGTTTTGAGACAAATTATTACAAGCATTCAAAGAATTTATAGATTGTGCCATGTTAAGGGATGGGGTATGAACGTTTGGACAGTATTTATTGTGGGACATTAGAGCACATCAGACATATCGAATTGCATTCTGAATACGAACAATGTCCTTCTGATATCAAATAATTTTGATTTTTTGAAATTCGCAATGTAATACACATTTTATGGCAAATAATTAAAAATTGATATTTTTAATATTTAACAGTACTCAAAGTAAACTTTATAAATCTGTTGATTTATACTTAAAGTGTATGAAGGTGGGATGAAAAGCCGACGATCAATTGAAAATTTTGACCTTTCGTATTGAAGATACGGATTTTTTCCCCAAAACACCAAAAAAAATAGGTCTTTTTGGGAAAAAAATCCATATCTTCAATATGAAAGGTCAAAATTTTCAATTGATCGTCGGCTTTTCATTCCACCTACATACACATTAAGTATAAATCAACAGATTTAAAAGTTTACTTTGAGTCCTTTTAAATATCAAAAATGTGAAAAATATCAAATTTTAATAATTTGTCATAAAATTTGTATTATATCGTGAATTTCAAAAAATGAAAATTATTTGATATCAGCAAGACATTCTTTGTATTCAGAATGCAATTCGATATGTCTGCTATGCTCTCATGTCCCACAAAAAATACTGTCGAAACGCTCAAAACGCTCATTCCAGATCCCTTAATGGACCATAAGCGGGGACCATAAGCAATACTGTCTTCACCTCTAAGCTGAACTAGAGCTGAGTTTTAATTAAAAAAGAAATAAGAAGTAAGTTACTCTGCAGACAAATTATAACATGGAAATTTTAATGGATTTGTGTCTGGTTTTGATTAGAATTATGCAGACTTCGAGCCCCTGTAATTGTGTTGTGTTCGAACATATTAGTCGCACTGATACTACCTCGAAAACAAATGTAGAGCACAGGTTTAAAGGGGCATTTTTTTGATCCACAGCCTCACCCCACCCACTTTTCTCAAAAAAGGTTTAGATTTTTATACCACTGCACTGGAAACCCCTGGCTACATAATGTACAAAAACTTTCTTGCAGATTAATTTGTTTGGCAAAAATATCATCAGAATTGATTTGTGTTTTGGTTAACACTTAACAGAACAAAATTACAACACAGTGGCTTACGGAGCAGTTACACATAATCATGCATAACTCTGAAATGCAAAATCAGAATCAACTGACATTTTGGGAATAAGTTTTTTGTGGATATCCACTAAAAGTGTCATAAAAAAGGATGCTAGAATAACAATATACTCCTTTAATTGAAAACTAATTAAAAGTTGTTTTGCAGACAGACAAACTATATGTATTCAGTTGAACTTGTATATTTTATAGTAATGGTTTTGATTATTTCCCTGTTTTGAGCAATGTTAACTCTCCATGCGAGCGTCGACTACAGATGACAAATAAAAATTCAAGAATTTCAGAATTATAAATTTGTATGACTTTCATGTTTGGATTGATTGAATCAGCATGAAAAATCCATTAAAATGAGTACAAACAAGCCTAGTATTGCACTGTTAAAATAAAATTAAACAAGTTGTTTAAAATTTTAAACAACCACAAGTTACCAGGTGAATCGCTCAATAGTTGTTTAAAATTAAACAACTCAAAATTGTTTAATTATTAAACAGTTTGTTGTTTAAAATGTTGACCAAGATTTAAACAACTGTTGTTTAGTGGTATAATTAAACAACTTAGTTGTGTAAGCCTAGATTAAACAACAGTGTTTAATTGTAAACGGTTGTTTAAGAAGGTTGTTTAAAAATATGTTTTTATTCACTGAATGTTGTTTACGTTTTATCAAACATTTTACTTGTATGTGTACACGTTTTACATTGAAATTGTTCGCTATTCTATGTATACATGCTGCTGCTAAAACTGAATGTGATTTTGTGATCTGTGTGGTAAAAAAACTGAGCATAATATTGCTGATGTAACCTATAAGCTTACCTGTACAAGCATACTGTATCTTACAACACAGTAAGCTTACAGGCATAGTATCAATTTTTTTAACCACATGTGGATCACAAAATTGCTTCCAGTTTGTGCACAGCAAACATTTACATAAATAGAGAGCGATACAGGCCTAAAACTTGTACACTTGCTGTATAAAGTTCAATAAAATTCCTTCGCTTCTCTCCACACATGCATGCTTGTCAAAGCGGCCATCTTGGATTATGCAAATAATATTAAACAACTCGATGTTTAAAATGCCGATTTGGCGGTAAATTAGCATTTTTTAAACAACTCTGTTTAAATTGATTATTTTGCCTTTTCATTTGTTGTTGTTTAAAACAATCAAGCTCCAATTTTTTGATTTTGAACAACTCTGTTTACTTTTCTGAACAACATTCTTTTAAACAGCAAAATTTTAAACAGTGTTCTAACGGTGTGGTTCAGTGGTTCTTAAGATAGCTCTTGATATTTTGAGAAAATATATCAAAACTTGGGACTTTTTTTTTTTTTTTCCTATGGCTAGCACACAGAGCATTGGGCTATTCCATTTAAAATCCACACTACCCCTGTGGAAGATTTGAGAAATATCTTCCACAGGGGGAGTATGAATTTCAAATGGAATGAACACATTTGGCAGCTCCATTTGTATTTCATACACACTCTGAGAAAGATACAACCTAAATCGTCAACAGAGGGAGGATAAGTTTTGGAATTAATACTCCCCTGTGGAAGACATTTCCAAATTCTTCCACAGGGGTAGTTTGGATTTTAAATGGAATAGCCCATTAAGCTGATTCCAAGTAACCTAAATTTGTTGGTGTCAAGATCAGGGTTTTAATTGAAACAACTAAAGTGAGTTACTCTGCAGACAAATTACAAAATATGAATTTTAATGGAGTCATGTCTGGTTTTTATTCGAATTTTGCAGAATACTTTGCTTCAAGTGGCTGTAATTGTGTTATGTTAGAACACATAAGCAATACTATAGTCTTTATTGAAGAGATTCATCAGGATTGTCTATATAAATTATTACTAGAGTTCTCATAACAAATCCAGGTACTCACAATTAGTAGTGACGTTTCGCAACCTTACTGGCTGGTTGCTTCTTCTTGACTGAGCTGTATCCAGTACTAGCACTTGGCCGTCTTAGCTGTAGTGTTGCCAGTTGATTTTTCTTGGATAAGCTGATTGTATGCATGACTGAGAAAATAAGCTGCGCCCCCTCATTGTTCATAGCTTGCTCGTTGCCCCTCCTGATCCAGATTGACTCTCTTATCCATCTTGGGAACTTATCACTTTCTCGATGAAGAATTTTGGCCCCCTCCCAGTCTATGATGTGGTTGTGCTCTGCGATGTGATCTGAAATGGCAGACTTGTGTTGTTCTGAAACCGATGATAACCGAGCAGCTCTGGTACATGTCCTTTGACTGATTTTATCTGATTCTTTCTGATGTTCTTTCATTCTTGTTCCAAACTGTCTTCCTGTTTCCCCAACATAAGTGTGGGTGCAGTTGCGACAAGGAATTTCATACACACACCCTGATGTTTCACTTATGTCCCTTTTATCTTTAGGGTGAACTAACATGTTCCTCAGTGTGGTGTGTGGCTTCACTGCTGCAGAGACACTGTGTTTCTTAAGAATCCGCTGAACTTTCTCTGAGACACCCTGCACATATGGTATAACTACCATACCCCGAGATTTTGTATCGTCCGAGTTCTTCTTAGGTTTGGACTTAACGGTTTTGTTGGTGCGCTGCTGTTTGACTCTCTCAAACGACCAGTCTGGATAACCACATTTGCTGAGTGCCTGCTTGATGTGTTCCTCCTCTTTGGATCAGGAGGCGCAACGAGCAACGAGGAGGCGTAACGAGCAAGCTATGAACAATGAGGGGGGCGCAGCTTATTTTCTCACAGTCATGCATACAATCAGCTTATCCAAGAAAAATCAACTGGCAACACTACAGCTAAGACAGCAAGTGCTAGTACTGGATACAGCTCAGTCAAGAAGAAGCAACCAGCCAGTAATGTTGCGAAACGTCACTACTAATTGTGAGTACCTGGATTTGTTATGAGAACTCTAGTAATAATACTATAGTCTGACCAGTGGCGTAGCCAGTGACGGGGGGCCAGGGGGCCGGTGCCCCCTCGCTCATAGTGGCCGTTGGTTCATGTAAGGCCGTCGGTAGACCGAAGGCTTTGGTGAAAAACAAATTGGGTGAACAAATTGACTATTTTTTACCGTGCTTAAGGGATCCAAAATGAGCGTTTATTGCATTTCGACAGTATTTTTTGTGGGACATGAGAGCACCTCAGACCTATCGAATTGTATTCTGAATCTGAAGCATGTCTTTCTGATATCAAATAATTTTCATTTTTTAAAATCACAATATAATACAAATTTTATGACAAATTATAAAAATTTGATATTTTTCAAATTTTTGATATATAACAGTCCTCGAAAGTAAATTATATAAATCTAATGATATATTCTTAAAGTGTATGTAGCAGGAGGAAAAGCCGACGGTCAATTGAAAATTTTGACCTTTCATATTGAAGATATGGATTTTTTCCCAAAAAGACCTAAATTTTTTTTGTGTTTTGGGAAAAAAATCCATATCTTCAATCTGAAAAGGTCAAAATTTTCAATTGATCGTCGGCTTTTCATCCCACCTACATACACTTTAAGTATAAATCATCAGATTTATAAAGTTTACTTCAAGTACTGTTAAATATCAAAAATATCAATTTTAATGATTTGCCATAAAATGTGTATTAAATTGCAATTTCAAAAATCAAAATTATTTGATATCAGAATGACATTCTTCGTATTCAGAATTAAATTCGATATGTCTGCTGTGCTCTAATGTCCCAAAATAAATACTGTCCAAACGTTCATACCCCAGCCCTTAAAAGAAAAAAGGTCAAAATTGTAACAAAAAATGTTAAATTGTTCATCAATTGGTTTTAGGTTCGTAGTGCCTATTCTGGCGGTCCAACATCTGGGCTATCTCTAGTCTCGCACCTTGGTCTGGGGCGGACATTTTAAAAATGAATTTAGAAGAGCAGCAACGACATCACTTGCATTACATTCCAGATGTTAAATCTGCATCATATGCAAAATTTGAGGAAATTCGTACGAGTCCGTTTTATTTTAGGGCCATTTGTCTATAACTGGTCTTTACATGTAACCCTATGGAGAGAGTGCCCGTTGAGGGCGCTATAACCCCCATTTTAGGAACAAAACTGTGATTTTAAAAAAACGGACTCGTGCGAATTTTCTAAAATTTTCAGAGTATGTAGTATGAACACGTAGAAATATAATCAAGTAGTTGCCTTACCTGCTCTTCTCCTAAAAAATAAAAAGTCCTATACCTCAATGATAATGAAACCTAGGTGCGGGCCCAAACTGCATGTGGCTCACGGTTTGTTATGAACAACAGAAACCGGCTGTGAAGGAGGCTACATAGCGATGTTGTTGGAGTGACATTCAATTTCGGAAAAAGCGACACTTTCGACCATGGAATTTAATTTTAAGTTTGTCAGTATATAAACGGTAAATCAAGTAAGTTTCTTCCACTCTGAAGACTTAGAAACGGTTGTTTCACTGACTATTTGCGATCGAAATTTACATAACACCAATGACAGAAATCATCAACAAAAATCAAATCTTGTTTTCACTCGACCGTGAGTCGCATCATCAACCGGAAGTGACGTGGCACGGACCGACAGAATAATCTTTTTTTTTTATTTATTTATTTTTTGCTCTTCACTTTTTCAAACCATCGAAAAAAAAATAGGGGTCTACAATTCTAAAAATATTTCCATCGGTACATTTACAAGTTGTGCCCCTCCGGTTTCGAAATCCTCGCTTCACGCCGCTGAGTCTGACCAGTATAAGGTGAAATATGACCCCATTAATTAACCTTTGCTATCTCATACACTCTGTCCGAAGTCATGTTCAATCTTTCTCTAAATGATCTCGAGCAACTAATGTATGTTCTACCATAAGTTGGTAACATGACTTTTGCCCCATTTGTATACAATCCAGGCAATTTGGTGAAGGTCATGTTCCCCTTATACTAAACAGACCATAGTCTACTTCTAAACAAAACCAGAGAAGGAATTTCCAAAAAATTCGGTATACGGGTAACATTTAAACCTACACAGACACTGCGCCAATTTTTAGTGGCGCTAAAAGACAAAACTGAGAAAAAGGACGTAACTGGTCCAGTGTACTTGATTCCATGCCAGGGGCAGACTACAAGAGCCACCTGCAAAGAATCGTACATTGGAGAGACTGAACGTTCTCTCAAGACCAGATTTCTCGAACACAGATGTCCTAGCATAACTTCGTCTGAGGTTTCCAAACATATCCACATAGAGTCACCGGGCCATCACGTCGACCTGGACAAAGTCCAAATCTTGGATAGGGAACCTCGCTGGTTTGAGAGAGGAGTCAAGGAGGCCATCCACATCAGGGCCAACCAACCATCTCTGCACAAAGACAGAGGGCGCTACAAGTTACCAAAGGTCTACGACCCGGTCATTACGTCACACTTCAAGAGCCTAGTGCACGATCGGGTCATTCCGCTGACGAAGGCTGTAGTAGCAACAGCTGAAAATTACAGAAGTAAGCTTCTCTGCAAACAAGTGACAAAATGTCAATTAAATGAAACTAAGGCAGAGTTGTAATTGAAAAATAACAAACAAGTTGTCGTGCAGACGGACATGTTCAAGTGATCATGTATATTTTAATGGTTTGTTTTTCTGTTGCCAGAAGTGGTATTACAAGGATTTCAAGTGATCTTAATTGTGTGTTTATGGCAGTCTTTTGCTCTGATTGAAGTAAGCACCCTGTTAACCCTAACCGTACCAAACATCAAAAAACATCAATTCAGAAAGTGTAGGCACAAGCAGGTATCCCATGTGATGCTATTGCGTCATCATGCGAACAGTCATATGGCGACGGTAAGCTTGGCCGGGCAAGCTACACCCCCGTGGCAAGGTAGGCCTGTGCACGGGCGTGGCACCCGAAGAGTGTGGGGTTCAAAACTGCACCCGAGAAAATAAGTTTTCTGTTCTTCTTTCTTTCTTTTCTCCTTCTTTCCTTCCCCCTTGCCAAAAAGCAACTGGGGCGTTAGGGCTAATTAGCAACATTCGCTGTGCTTTGTGTTCCACTCAAGAGTAATACTCTGTGTTGACCAGCGCTTTGTCGTGTAATTGTCTGCTAACTTTAACAAAATTAGATCAGGATTCTAATTGAAAAATAAATAAAAGTTACTGTGCAGACCGACATTTATCTATACATTCAGGCGAACAAATGTGAAAGGTTCACTGCTTTGACTTGAGGAATATTAAGCCAATTCCAAATTATCTAAATTGTATGTATCATTAACAACACAGCTGCCAACTTTTAACAAAACTAGATCAGAATTTTAATTTAAAAAAAGAAAGAAAAAAAGCAATTGGCGTGCAGACAGGCAATTGTAAATTCAATTGAACATGTATATATTAACTCTCTGCACGCGGGTGTCGACTGCAGATGACATGTTTCAGAAATTTTTTAAAAATTCAAAAATTTCAGAAATTTAAATTTTCATGACCATATTTGGAATCAGCATGAAAAATGCATTAAAATGAGTACAAACAAGCCTAGTATTGGTTCAGTAGTTCTTAAGATAGCTCTTGATATTTTGAGAAAATATTTCAAAACTTCAACTTTTACCGTTGAAGCTTATGGCTAGCACGCAGAGTATTAATGGTTTGTTTCCTTGACTTACAGATTATTGAATGGAATTGAAGCGACCCAAATAAGGTAGTGCTAGTGCATCTTCATCAATACAGCTGCCATGCACCACCTCTAAGCAAAACAAGAACTTTTAACTAGAATATTAAGCTGATTCTTAATGATCTAAATCGGATGATGTTTGTGCATCATTAACAACACAGCTGACACCTTTAACAAAAATAGATCAGAATTTTAATTGAAAAATAAATAAAAGTTAGTTACTGTGCACACCAACAATTTACATGTTCAGGGGAACAAATGTGAAAGGTTCTCTGCCTTGACTTGAGGAATATTAAGCCAATTCCAAGTGATCTAAATTGTGTGCATCATTAACAACAAAGCTGCTTACTTAAGCGGGTACTACACCCCTGCCCAATTTTGTGCCTATTTTTGCATTTTTCTCAAAAACTATAGCTCATTGGTGACAAGTAAGATATGTATATTATAGGGGCAAGGATTACAACTACTGCACTGGAAATTTTATTTCAGCACAGACAACAGTTGTGGAGTTACAGTCAAAAATGAGGGAAAACCAATATTTGACCAATAAATCAATCAATAAATGCAGTAGTTGTAGTCCTTGCTCCTATAATATACATATCTGACTTGTCACCAATGTGCTATAATTTTTGAGAAAAATGCAAAAATAGGAACAAAATTGGCCAGGGGTGTAGTACCCCCTTAAACAAAACTAGATCAGGATTTTAATTTAGAAAAAAAAAGCAAGTTGCCATGTAGACAGGTAATATACACATTTAATTGAACATGTATATATTAATGGTTCGTTTCCTTGACTTATGGATTATTGAATAAAATACAAAGCGACCCAAATAGGGCAGTGCTAGTGCATTTGTTACATTAGACCTTATTAAACTAGAATTTTAAGCTGATTCCTAATGATCTAAATTGTGTGCATCATTAACAGCACAGCTGCTAACAAAACTCGATCAGAATTTTAATTGAAAAATAAATAAAAAGTTTGTTTCTTGACATGAGGAATATAAAGCCAATTCCAAGCGATCTAAATTTGGTGCTGCATCATTAACAATTCAGCTGCCACGTGTAACAAAACCAGATCAGAATTTTAATTTAAACAAACAAAAAATAAGACTAAAAAGCATGCTGCTGTGTAGATAGGCAATATACACATCAATTGAAAATGTATAAATGGTTTGTTTCTTTGACTTAAGGGATGTAGAATGAGCATTTCAACAGTATGTTTTGTGGGACATGAGAGCACATCAGACATATCAAATTGCATTCTGAATATGCAGAAAGTCCTTCTGATATCAAATAATTTCATTTTTTGAAATTCGGGATATAATACAAATTTTATGATAAAATTTGATATTTTGTAAATTTTTGATATATAACAGTCCTAAAAGTAAACTTTAAAAATCTAATGATATGTTCTTAAAGTGTATGTAGCTGGGAGGAAAAGCCGACGATCAATTGAAAATGTTGACCTTTCATATTGAAGATATACATTTTTTCCCAAAAGACCTAATTTTTTTGGGTGTTTTTGGGAAAAAATCCATATCTTCCAAACGAAAGGTCAACATTTTCAATTGATCATCTGCTTTTCTTCCCAGCTGCATACACTTTAAGTACATATCATCAGATTTATAAAATTTACTTCGAGGACTGTTAAATATCAAAAATATCAATTTTTAATTTATATTTACCATAAAATGTGTATTACATTGCAAATTTCAAAAAATTATTTGATATCAGAAAGACATTCGTCATATTCAGAATGCAATTCGATGTCTCTGGTGTGCTCTCATTCCCCACAAAAAATACTGTCCAAACGCTCATACCCCATCCCTTAAGGATTATTGAACAGAATTCAAGCGACCCAAATATTGGTTACCAATACAGCTGCCATGCACCACCTCTAAGCAAAACTAGAACTTAACTACAGGGTGTCCCAAAAAAAAGAGGCCCCACATTGCACCCTCTTTTTCTCCTATTTCTGAAAAGTTGATCAAATATATTTTGGTATGTAAAGAAACCTTAAATCGTTAGCTTTAATAAACCAAAACAATTATTTCAATCGGCTCATAACTTTTGAAGATGTGTCCTTTTAAAGAAATGTATCCGTTTTTTTCTTTGAGGAGGAGGTTTGGCTACTTCAAATATTGAAAGGTGCATATGCCATGCATGAATATAAAACATTCCTCGATGATAACTTTATAAAATAACAACTTTATTTTAGGGAATGGGCTTTACAGGTGGGCTTATGGGTTATGGATTTTGTTAAGTGTCATTAATTTGGACGAAATTGATGTGGGGTGGGACTTCTTTTCCTATACTTATGTTTTTCTCGTTTCTTGCTTTCTTTTTATTGACAACATAAGTCATTTCTCTTTTTGGAATAAAAGGTAGCCCTGAAAAGGGCTGTTTAGTTTGTCTTTGGTTCTTTTGAAGTGAGTTTACGGTGCTGCTCTGCCCTCTACCTGGTTGCCTCCATGGCGAATACAGGTTTCAGCCCTAGTTCTCATTGCATTAATTTGCGTTATGCATCATCCTTGTGCGCCGGATACTTATGTAATGCAGCAGAAATACGGGTTGCGAAGATGTTTGAAGCTATGGTGATCCTCGCTTATAGTGAATGCTTTCCCAAGCCTAATGCTATTATCTATCCATGTCATTAACCGTGTGTTTCGTTTAAATCTTTGATGTAGCCAAACCTCATCCGTGGACAGAGTGAAAAACGGGTACATTTCTTAAAGAGGGCATATCTTCAAAAATTGTGAGCGGATTGAAAGAATTGTTTTGGTTTATTAAAGCTAACGACTTAAGGTTTCTTTACATACCAAAATATATTTGATCAACTTTTCAGAAATAGGAGAAAAAGAGGGCGCAATGTGGGGCCTCTTTTTTTTTGGACACCCTGTAGAATATTAAGCCAATTCCAAGTGATCTAAATTGGGTTATGCTTGTGCATCAATAACAAAACTGAAAAATAAAGAAAAGTTGATTACAGTGCAGACCGACAATCTGTATGTTCAAGCGAACAAATTTGAATGGTTCACTGCCTTGACTTGAGGAATATTAAGCCAATTCCAAGTGATCTCAATTTTGTGTGCATCATTAACGACACAGCTGCTTACTTAAACAAAACTAGATCAGAATTTTAATTTAAACAAACAAAAAAAAAGGATAAAAAGCAAGTTGTCGTGCAGACAGGCAATACACACATTCAATTAAACATATATATTTGAATGGTTTGTTTCCTTGACTTGAGGATTATTGGACAGTGGCGTAGCCCCCCTTTCGTCATGGCCGTCGGTTCATGTAAGGTCGCTATTGTCGGTAGACGGAAGGTATTAGTGAAAAAAAAATTAGGTTAACAATAGACTATTTTTCACCCAGGGTGACAGAAAAAAGGGTAGAAATGTAAAAAATTATGAAAAATTGTGAATTATACATAAAAATTATGTGTTTTTATGTTAGTAGCGCCTATTACCCTTTTTTTTTTTTTTTTTGCTCTTCACTTTTTCAAACCATGCAAAAAAATTTTGGGTCAACAAATCACAACTTCCATCGGTAAAAAATATTTCCGTCGGTACATTTACAAGTTGTGCTCCCTCGGTTCCAAAATCCTGGCTATGCCACTGTTATTGGATAGAATACAAAGTGACCTGTATAGGATAGTGCTATTCCAATTGAAATCCATACACCCCCATCATCATAAACCACCATCAATAAAGTTTCTCCAAGTAGGTCTCTCTTTCGAAAGTTCAGTCGCTTTCTTTATAATGGTTAAGTTTATTCTTCTTTGATTTCTTTCAGCTCTTTTTGAATTGCTGATATCCACATAGTTTTTGGTTTCCCTCTTGGTCGTTTTACGTGTCGTTTGTATTCTTGAAGAGCTTGCTTTGCTGGGGTATCATCAGATAGTCTCAGGAGGTGTGATAACCAAAGGAGCAGCCTCTTCTTGATTTTATTACTCCACTTTGTTTCCTTGGTTTTCTCGTAAATTTCTTGATTTGAGGTTATCTTTGGAAGGCATGACCTTAAAATCTCCCACATAGGAGGTGTAGCTTTCAAATGGAGTCACTGATTCTGAGGTAACTCCATTTAAAATGCACACTCCCTCTTGGCAAAAGTGACTATCCCAGGAATGTTTTTTTGAGTAAAAAAAATGTACCTATCTTGTAAAATATATCTTCTTATTGCCTGTTAATCCAAAAATAAATGTTTGGGACTTTTGGTTGTTTTTGCTAAAACTTGATACATTTACTAACCGGTGTATTTCATGGACTACTATACACGCACAGAAGCAGTATGTACGTCCAAGCCTGGGTCACAGAGGTCAAAGGTTTATATGAATAGACCTAGTGTCTTCAAACAGAGGTGTAATATGCGATGCAGGTGACAAATTGTATCATGCTAGTGCATCAACAACACTGCTCTCACCTTGTAAACAAAAGTAGAGAAGACTTAATGTTCTGCATGCTAGCCAAAGCCTTCAACATAAAAAGTCCAAATTCTGAGACATTTTATCAAAATATCAAGAGCCATGTCAAGAATCTTTGAAACAATACTAGGCTTGTTTGTACTCATTTCAATGCATTTTTCATGCTGATTCCAAATATGTTCATGAAAATGTACACATCTGAAATTTTTGGAATAAAAAATAAATATTGAAACTTGTCGTCTTGGAGAGAGTTAATTAAGAATAACATAGGTGAAGGGTTCCCTCTTAAACCATACTGAGACACATTCAATTATACTTCAGATACATTAGACAGAATAACAACTCATCTGTAATAACATGTCTAATGTTTGTTAGTTTAAGGGCTGGGGTATGAACGTTTGAACAGTATTTATTGTGGGACATTAGAGCACATCAGACATATCAAATTGCATTCTGAACACAAAGAATGTCCTTCTGATATCAAATAATTTTGATTTTTTGAAATTCTTTCAAATTCGCAATGTAATACACAATTTATGGCAAATCATTAAAAATTGATATTTTTGATATTTAACAGTACTTGAAGTAAACTTTATAAATCTGATGATTGGTACTTAAAGTGTATGTAGGTGGGATGAAAAGCCGACGATCAATTGAAACTTTTGACCTTTCGTATTGAAGATATGGATTTTTTCCCCAAAACACAAAAAAATAGGTCTTTTTGGGAAAAAATCCATATCTTCAATATGAAAGGTTAAAATTTTCAATTGATCGTCGGCTTTTCCTCCCAGCTACATACACTTTAAGAATACATCATTAGATTTATAAAATTTACTTCTTAGGACTGTTATATATCAAAAATGTGAAACATATCAAATTTAATAATTTGTCATAAAATTTGTATTATATTGTAAATTTCAAAAATGAAAATTATTTGATATCAGAAAGACATTCTTCGTATTCAGAATGCAATTCGATATGTCTGAGGTGCTCTCATGTCCCACAAAAAATACTGTCGAAACGCAATAAACGCTCATTTTAGATCCCTTAATACCCAGCTGGAAAAAGAAAACTCTTTGGGGTTCAGGTTGTTACACATAAATGTGTGAGAAGAATCAGAAGTGGGTGTGTACTTCATGTGGTATACAGCATTTTAATGTTGTTGACTGTAGATGATACTTGAATTTGATACCATAGCTCTCTCCTGATAGCATTTTAATTTGGTGATATTTGGTGATTTTATTGTGGTGATATCAAATGTTATATTTTGTAGATATCATTTCACTTTCCTGTGGTGATATCATAGCTGTTTACGGATGAAGGCAGTTTAATTGGGTGATATCATAACCGTTTAAGTTAGTATAACCAGCTATACCTTTTAAGTTGGTATATCATATAGCTGTGTAACTCTCTGTCACATTTTAATTGGTTGACATTAGCTATCTACTGTAGATAGCATTATGGTGGCTATCTTCTGTAGATAGCATTTTAAGTTAGTATGTCATAGCTTAGTACTCTGTCACATTTTAATTGGATGACATAGCTATCTACTGTAGATAGCATTATGGTGGCTATCTTCTGTAGATAGCATTTTAAGTTAGTATATCATAGCTGAGTACTCAGTCACATTTTAATTGGATGACATAGTTATCTACTGTAGATATCAATATGACGCTATCTTCTATAGATAGCATTTTAAGTTAGTATGTCATAGCTGAGTACTCTGTCACATTTTAATTGGATGACATACCTATCTACTGTAGATAGCATTATGATGGCTATCTTCTGTAGATAGCATTTTAAGTTAGTATATCATAGCTGTGTACTCTGTCACATTTTAATTGGTTGACATAGCTATCTACTGTAGATATCAATATGATGGCTATCTTCTGTAGATAGCATTTTAAGTTAGTATATCATAGCTGTGTACTCTGTCACATTTTAATTGGATGACATAGCTATCTACTGTAGATAGCATAGCTAAGTTAGTATATCATAGCTGTGTACTCAGTCACATTTAAATTGGTTGACATAGCTATCTACTCTAGATAGCAATATGATGGCTATCTTCTGTAGATAGCATTTTAAGTTAGTATATCATAGCTGAGTACTCTGTCACATTTTAATTGATTGACATAGCTATCTACTGTAGATAGCATTATGATGGCTATCTTCTGTAGATAGCATTTTAAGTTAGTATGTCATAGCTGAGTACTCTGTGACATTTTAATTGGATGACATAGCTATCTACTGTAGATATCAATATGACGGCTATCTTCTGTAGATAGCATTTTAAGTTAGTATATCATAGCTGTGTACTCAGTCACATTTTAATTGGTTGACATAGCTATCTACTCTAGATAGCATTATGATAGCTATCTTCTGTAGATAGCATTTTAAGTTAGTATATCATAGCTGAGTACTCTGTGACATTTTAATTGGTTGACATAGCTATCTACTGTAGATAGCAATATGATGGCTATCTTCTGTAGATAGCATTTTAAGTTAGTATATCATAGCTGAGTACTCTGTCACATTTTAATTGATTGACATAGCTATCTACTGTAGATAGCATTATGATGGCTATCTTCTGTGGATAGCATTTTAAGTTGATATATCATAGCTGTGTACTCTGTCACATTTTAATTGGTTGACATAGCTATCTACTGTAGATAGCATTATGATGGCTATCTTCTGTGGATAGCATTTTAAGTTAATATATAATAGCTGTGTACTCTGTCACATTTTAATTGGTTGACATAGCTATCTACTGTAGATAGCATTATGATGGCTATCTTCTGTGGATAGCATTTTAAGTTAATATATAATAGCTGTGTACTCTGTCACATTTTAATTGGATGACATAGCTATCTACTGTAGATATCAATATGATGGCTATCTTCTGTAGATAGCATTTTAAGTTAGTATATCATAGCTGTGTACTCAGTCACATTTTAATTGGTTGACATAGCTATCTACTCTAGATAGCATTATGATAGCTATCTTCTGTAGATAGCATTTTAAGTTAGTATATCATAGCTGAGTACTCTGTGACATTTTAATTGGTTGACATAGCTATCTACTGTAGATAGCAATATGATGGCTATCTTCTGTAGATAGCATTTTAAGTTAGTATATCATAGCTGAGTACTCTGTCACATTTTAATTGGTTGACATAGCTATCTACTGTAGATAGCATTATGATGGCTATCTTCTGTAGATAGCATTTTAAGTTGATATATCATAGCTGTGTACTCTGTCACATTTTAATTGGTTGACATAGCTATCTACTGTAGATAGCATTATGATGGCTATCTTCTGTGGATAGCATTTTAAGTTAATATATAATAGCTGTGTACTCTGTCACATTTTAATTGGTTGACATAGCTATCTACTGTAGATAGCATTATGATGGCTATCTTCTGTGGATAGCATTTTAAGTTAATATATATAGCTGTGTACTCTGTCACATTTTAATTGGCCCTATAGATATCAATATGATGGCTATCTTCTGTAGATAGCATTTTAAGTTAGTATATCATAGCTGTGTACTCTGTCACATTTTAATTGGATGACATAGCTATCTACTGTAGATAGCATTATGATGGCTACCGTATCTTCTGTATATAACATTTTAAGTTAGTATATCATAGCTGTGTACTCAGTCACATTTTAATTGGATGACATAGCTATCTACTGTAGATAGCATTATGATGGCTATCTTCTGTAGATAACATTTTAAGTTAGTATATAATAGCTGTGTACTCAGTCACATTTTAATTGGATGACATAGCTATCTACTCTAGATAGCATTATGATAGCTATCTTCTGTAGATAGCATTTTAAGTTAGTATATCATAGCTGAGTACTCTGTGACATTTTAATTGGATGACATAGCTATCTACTGTAGATAGCAATATGATGGCTATCTTCTGTAGATAGCATTTTAAGTTAGTATATCATAGCTGTGTACTCTGTCACATTTTAATTGGATGACATAGCTATCTACTGTAGATAGCATTATGATGGCTACCGTATCTTCTGTATATAACATTTTAAGTTAGTATATCATAGCTGTGTACTCAGTCACATTTTAATTGGATGACATAGCTATCTACTGTAGATAGCATTATGATGGCTATCTTCTGTAGATAACATTTTAAGTTAGTATATCATAGCTGTGTACTCTGTCACATTTTAATTGGTTGACATACCTATCTACTGTAGATATCAATATGACGGCTATCTTCTGTAGATAGCATTTTAAGTTAGTATATCATAGCTGTGTACTCTGTCACATTTTAATTGGATGACATAGCTATCTACTGTAGATAGCATAGCTAAGTTAGTATATCATAGCTGTGTACTCAGTCACATTTTAATTGGTTGACATAGCTATCTACTCTAGATAGCAATATGATGGCTATCTTCTGTAGATAGCATTTTAAGTTAGTATATCATAGCTGAGTACTCTGTCACATTTTAATTGATTGACATAGCTATCTACTGTAGATAGCATTATGATGGCTATCTTCTGTAGATAGCATTTTAAGTTAGTATATCATAGCTGAGTACTCTGTGACATTTTAATTGGATGACATAGCTATCTACTGTAGATAGCAATATGATGGCTATCTTCTGTAGATAGCATTTTAAGTTAGTATATCATAGCTGTGTACTCTGTCACATTTTAATTGGTTGACATGATAGCTATCTACTGCAGATAGCATTATGATGGCTATCTTCTGTAGATAGCATTTTAAGTTAGTATATCATAGCTGTGTTATCTACGTCATAGATTGTGCACAGATTGTGATAAACACGTTTCTTATTGGTTGTTTTAGCCTGTTCGATTTTTGATAAGGGAAAATGTAAAAAATGCTTATTTACAAACTGTGTGTGTTGTAAAATATGAAATATTCTTGAAATGTTTTTAAATTTATGTAATATTAACTATTTGTATAATGGTGGAAATATAATCACTTGGTGAAAGATGTATTATTCCATTCCACTCACCCAATCCATCTTACACCACACGATTATATTTCCACCATCAACTCATAGACAGCTAATATTTGTATACAGACCTCAAAACAATTAAGATACCAGATGACAGATATGTCATAATTGGGCCTAAAAAAAATTGTTTGATTGGCGTAACCCGACCTACCCTAAAATTAGGCCCGACCCTAACTATTTTATTCTTTTTTGCCAAAAAAAATAATAAAATTTGGAAAAACAAATAAAAATAAATAAATTTTTAAAAAAAGGAGAAAAAAAGTTCCAAAGCAAACAAAATTTACAGCTTAAAAAGTAAAAAAAAAAAAAAAAAAAAAATCCTGACCTACCTACCCTAAATTTTTATTTTTTATGTTACGCCAATCAAACAATTTTTTTAGGCCTTAGAACCAGCAGCCAATAGCTGCATCTTTTAACTTGGAATTAAGACCTCATTTGTTGAAATTGGTCAAGAAATAAAGAGACGGTAATCCAAAAACCCAAGGAAGATGCAAATTCTAAAGTTGCAGTTTGCTCCATTACATGCCCTATTGATTTGTAAAGTGTTGTCGAACAAGAGAACTTGCGTCATGCTTTCCATTGATTAGTACATTAAAACTAGCGCTGTGCTTTCCATCAGACTTACTGCAGAAGTGCAGTATAGATAAACATTCTATATTTATTTTTGTCCATTATTAATAGGAAACCTCTAAATAGCCATAGATCTGTTATACCCATTGTATCAACAGGCGTCTGCGATCGGCTCAGGTTGATCTCACGGACATCAACCTTTTAATATTCGTCTTCACATTACAATGTTTATCCATCGTGAATACAAGATGCAATCATGGACAGTTGAGCTGGTCTCAAGGGCCCATCTAGAACATGAGTCGTGCATCGCCATAATTGCATTTTAGAATGAAACCACAGGTATGCTCTGTGCTGGCCATTTATAATAGGCTTCAACATAAAAAGTTTTAAGATTATTTTTTTTTCAAAATATCAAGAGCTATCTTAAGAACCACTGAGCTAATACTAGGCTTGTTTGTACTCATTTTAATGCATTTTTCATGCTGATTCTAAATATGGTCATGAAAAAATATATACAATTTTGAAATTTTCTGAATGTTCAATTTTTAAAACTTGTTGTCTGCGGTCTCAAGGGCCCATCTAGAACATGAGTCGTGCATCGCCATAATTGCATTTTAGAATGAAACCACAGGTATGCTCTGTGCTGGCCATTTATAATAGGCTTCAACATAAAAAGTTTTAAGATTATTTTTTTTTCAAAATATCAAGAGCTATCTTAAGAACCACTGAGCTAATACTAGGCTTGTTTGTACTCATTTTAATGCATTTTTCATGCTGATTCTAAATATGGTCATGAAAAAATATATACAATTTTGAAATTTTCTGAATGTTCAATTTTTAAAAACTTGTTGTCTGCGGTCTCAAGGGCCCATCTAGAACATGAGTCGTGCATCGCCATAATTGCATTTTAGAATGAAACCACAGGTATGCTCTGTGCTGGCCATTTATAATAGGCTTCAACATAAAAAGTTTTAAGATTTTTTTTTTTCAAAATATCAAGAGCTATGTAAAGAACCACTGAGCTAATACTAGGCTTGTTTGTAAAAAATTTAATGCATTTTTCATGCTGATTCTAAATATGGTCATGAAAAAATATATACAATTTTGAAATTTTCTGAATGTTCAATTTTTAAAAACTTGTTGTCTGCGGTCTCAAGGGCCCATCTAGAACATGAGTCGTGCATCGCCATAATTGCATTTTAGAATGAAACCACAGGTATGCTCTGTGCTGGCCATTTATAATAGGCTTCAACATATAAAAAGTTTTAAGATTTTTTTTTTCAAAATATCAAGAGCTATCTTAAGAACCACTGAGCTAATACTAGGCTTGTTTGTACTCATTTTAATGCATTTTTCATGCTGATTCTAAATATGGTCATGAAAAAAAATATACAATTTTGAAATTTTCTGAATGTTCAATTTTTAAAAAACTTGTTGTCTGCAGTCGACACCAGAGTGGGGAGAGTTAAAATTGAAAATTTTGAGGCAGTACTTTTTTTGTGCATCATCACTGTTAAACTGTTTGGTTTTCAGTTCATGATTTTAAAAATTTAATTAAGCTTTAACAGGTTTGTTATAATTATATAGACCTAAAAGAAATACATTTATATGTTATTTTTTTATTAGAAGCTGCTTGGAGTGTGGTGAAAATACAAAAATAGAATTTGTCGTCTGCATCACATACCGGTGTATCACAAAAGGCTGCCTTTTATGATTTTTATTATCATTGTTGTATTTTGTATTGTTATTGTTTATTTCAGCATGCTGCTTTCTTTTATGAATGGGCATGATGTTGTAATATAGTGATAATATCTCAAAATTAATATATAAAGTTAATTTTTACAGTGTATCATATCACAATTAGATGACAATAAAAAAAATCACACAAGGCAGCCTTTTGAGATACGGCAGTATGTGATGTGGATAACGATATGTAGCAGGCAAATTTCCTCTTCTACGGTATTAAATTTTTTCTGTATTTTTAGAAGCAGACAATTGCATATTTCAGAATCGCTATTTTAATTTGGTTTTGTAGTGTATGAAATTCTTAAAAAGATACAAGCAGTTATTGATCACCGCCTGCTATACAGACCTGCTTCATTTGCTTGCCTATATGGTAAAGTGGCAAGTTTTCCGTGATTTAAAACACAGAATTCCGTGATTTTTCGTGCGTGATTTTAAATACTTAATTCCGTGATTTTCCGTGATGTAATTTCAATTCCGTGTTCACATTCGGGGTAAAAAGAAGTTACTTGCATTATCTTTTGAGTTGTTTTAAGCCTGATATTTTCATTATTTTATCCTCACATCTAATTATTTTTTCTTCATTTTTATTTTTCTCAAGGAAAAAAACATGTTTTCCGAGAATTTCTGTGTTTTTGTCCGTTTTTCCGTGACACGGAAAACTTGCCACTCTACTATATGGTAACCAATATGCCCTTACGTGTTCACCTTGGCAATACATACATGCATAAACATACATACAAGCATTTAAATTGCATTGCTCTTTAAAAAAACTGCATATTAAGTACAAGAACAAAGAAAAAACCCAATAAATTAAATACGGTAGAATTCCATTTGCAAACATATATGCCTCAAAATTAGGGTTTTTTTTGGACAAAGAGATAATTATTTGGAGTTTGAGAAACTATATTACTGATACAGGCTGCTGAAAATGTGTATTAGTGTAAGACCAATCTATTGTAATGTTTTGTGGAGGGTGTGTAGGCCTACCTTTTGATTCTTTCATAAAAAACCCCACTCCTTTAGAGCCATGCTTGTAGAAGGATTTCTATGGTTATATGTGAATAGTCAAATTCAGAAACCATGCGTAAAATACAGGAAAAAGCATACTCTATCAAATGATTGGGCTATTCCATTTAAATTCCACACTACCCCTGTGGAAGATTTTGGAAATATCTGCCACAGGGGGAATATGAATTTCAAATGGAATGAGCACATTAGGCAGCTCCATTTGAAACTCACCCTCCCTCTGTAGAAGATTCAGGTTAAATCTTTATCAGAGGATGTAAGAGATTCAAATGGCTGCCATTTGAAATTCATACTCCCCCTGTGGAAGATATTTCCAAAATCTTCCACAGGGGTAGTGTGGATTTTAAATGGAATAGCCCGATTTGACTGCATTTGAAATTGAGAGACATATGCAATGGTTGTTGGAATCTCCTCTGCTTCTAAGTATGGCCATGCCAGCCAGTATTTGCAAGAACTTCACTGGCTCCCTTTGAAGCAGAGCATTTGATATAAAATCTTGCTTTACTTGTTCAAATGTTTCTGCATGGATATGGACCAAATTATCTTGTTGAAGCAATTTCATTGTACAACCAAACCCGACCAGGCTTGCGTTCTTGGAATCATTTTCATTGTACAACCAAACCAGACCAGGCTTGCGTTCTGCAATGGACACTACACGTCTCTCTGTACCAAAATTCAACCCTAAAGGCCTGAAATCAGCTTTCGACAAGAGTTTTTCTCTCACCGCACCTGTACTTTGGAACTCGCTTCCATCTGAACTCCCTTCTGCTGATTCTCTGCCAAGTTTCCAGAAAGGTCTCAAAACCTTGCTATTCCCACAATAATCTGGTTGCCAGGTGGTGTATGACATGCATTCCCTAAATTCAGTAAATTTTCATCGTCAACCGTGTAATTGAATGGGATTATTTTGAAATTTTAAAACGCTTGAAATATCACAAACAAATAGGCCTATGTTGATAAATAATATAAATACAAGCTAAAACCGTTGGGGTTCGATAATGAACCCCACAAAACTAACCGAGTATATGGAAAATGCGATACGGCCGGGCGATTTCACGAGTTGCCGGCTCGATCATGTCATCCGCCGCCTGCTGGTTGCTTTGGTTCAGGTTGCTGTTTTGTTTTGCCTTTCAAATGTTTTGTTTTCCATCTTGGTGCTGTAATCTGCAATGGGCTATCCCATTTGAAATCCACACTACCCTTGTGGAAGATTTTGGGAATATCTTCCACTGAGGGAGTATGTCTTTCAAATGTAATTGGTCATGGTTAATAATTTTGAAACCCATACTCCTCCAAGATTATAGCTTTACCTATATCTCCTCCCTCTGAAGTGAGTATTTTAAATTGAAGCTACTCAATTGTCTATTTTATTCAGAACTCGTACTCTGTGGAAGACTTTAGCTAAATCTTCCACAGGGGTAGTGGTAGTGTGGATTTTAAATGGAATGGCCCGTTTTGTGTATGTATATTTTATGGATGTCATAGACACTTGCAATCAGGGTAATGACTGGCTGTTCATACACCCTGCCCTGGGCATTTAATATGGGAGACCAGTTTCTAAACTGAACACTGAATTATTCATAAGAAGAAAACCTGATTCAATTAAGCATGGGCCACATTGAGCAAGGAAGGAAGGACAGAAATCAAAAGTTGCACTTTTATGATCAATGAACAGGGCATAATTTAGTGATCAGATTTTGCGTAGCAAAAGTGCTATGCAAAATTCTACTTGTATAGCAGTTTCTCAAGTTTGAGTAGCAGATTTAATTCCCTCCCGATTTTAGGAATATTTAAAAAGTTTTCCTAAAAAATATATCTAGAAACACATCGGCAAAATTCAAGAACAAAGATGGCCGTTTTCATAGCGATCCTGTGTGCACACACGGCAAAATACAAGGCAAAATACTGCCAAAATTATGACCCCTGAAGGCAAATAACAAGAAAACATGGTAAATAAGTAACACAAACTTAATTTTGTTGCATGCATATATCAATTTATTAGCTCTTATTGACAACAAGGTGAGTTTATAGTATGTCATGTTTTGTAAGTGGTAAAATTTTGCATCGCAAAATATGCGATGCATCGAAAATAATGAATCGCAAGTGACCTAGATTGAGTAGCAAACTGCGATGCGATACCGACTAAATTATGCCCTGTCAATGAAAGCATGGTGCTAGTTTTAATGTGCTAATCAATGGAAGCACAATGCTAGTTCTCTTGTTTCGAGAACACTGTGTGTACAAATCAATATGGCATGCAATGGAGCAAACAACAACTTTTGAATTTTCATCTTCTTTAGGTTTTAGGATCATTGTGTCTTTATTTCTTGAATGATTTTAATAAATGAGGTGTTAAATCCAAGCTAAATGATGCAGCTATTGGTTGCCGATTCTAATTATGACATATCTGTCTTTGTGTAGGATATACAGTGGTGAACATAACTGGTATCGTAATTCTTTTGCACACTATGTAGTAGGTTATTTTACATTTAGTACTCTAGAAATCTATGCTGTCAGCAAATCTTTGCGAAGACTTGTTCATTTCAGTGCTTTTGAATTGGTCTTACCTCACAATGATTCCAGGCTTTTCCAGTTGAAATCCACACTACCCCTGTGGAAGATTTTGGAAATATCTTCTACAGGGGGATTATCTTTTTCAAATGTAATTAGTCAGAGTTAATCATTTTGAAACTCATACTCCCCCTGTATTATGGGTTTACCTATATCTTCTACAATTGGAGTGAGTATTTCAAATGGAAGTTACCCAATTTTCTATTTTATTCAAAACTCATACTCCCTCTTCATTCTTCATTGAAGAGATTCATGGAAAGCAGATGGATCGGTCAAACTGTTGGTGTACAGAAAGAAAACACACACCGATCAATACCTCAATTTTCAATCCCATCACCCACTTCATCATAAGCTAGGGGTCATCAGAACCCTTTTGGACAGAGCAGATCGCATTGTTACCGAGCAAGAAGACAGAGATAAAGAGGAGGAATACATCAAGCAGGCACTCAGCAAATGTGGTTATCCAGACTGGTCGTTTGAGAGAGTCAAACAGCAGCGCACCAACAAAACCGTTAAGTCCAAACCTAAGAAGAACTCGGACGATACAAAATCTCGAGGTATGGTAGTTATACCATATGTGCAGGGTGTCTCAGAGAAAGTTCAGCGGATTCTTAAGAAACACAGTGTCTCTGCAGCAGTGAAGCCACACACCACACTGAGGAACATGTTAGTTCACCCTAAAGATAAAAGGGACATAAGTGAAACATCAGGGTGTGTGTATGAAATTCCTTGTCGCAACTGCACCCACACTTATGTTGGGGAAACAGGAAGACAGTTTGGAACAAGAATGAAAGAACATCAGAAAGAATCAGATAAAATCAGCCAAAGGGCGTGTACCAGAGCCGCTCGGTTATCATCAGTTTCAGAACAACACAAGTCTGCCATTTCAGATCACGTCGCAGAGCACAACCACATCATAGACTGGGAGGGGGGCCAAAATTCTTCATCGAGAAAGTGATAAGTTCCCAAGATGGATAAGAGAGTCAATCTGGATCAGGAGGCTTAACGAGCAAGCTATGAACAATGAGGGGGCGCAGCTTATTTTCTCAGTCATGCTTACAATCAGCTTATCCAAGAAAAATCAACTGGCAACACTACAGCTAAGACAGCAAGTGCTAGCATTGGATACAGCTCAGTCAAGAAGAAGCAACCAGCCAGTAAGGTTGCGAAACGTCACTACTAATTGTGAGTACCTGGATTTGTTATGAGAACTCTAGTAATAATTCATACTCCCTCTGTGGAAGACTTGAGCTAAATCTTCCACAGGGGTAGTGTGGATTTTAAATGGAATAGCCCATTTCATATAGAAGTAGGACAATATGTGACCATCCAGCACAACTGAGTCCTGAAGTCGCCAATCATCATTTTTGAGATATTCAACCAAAATATTCTGCTTGAAATTAGCTTTATCATGTCTATAGTACTTGACATTTAAGTAGTAAAAATCAATAAAACAGTCAATAAATCCTTTGTTTCCTATTGTTTATTGTTAAGTTCAATGGAGCATATCTCAATAGTGGCACTGGCGACATCCGGGCTCAGTTGTGGTGGATGGTCACATATCTTTATGCTCTGTGTACTAGCCATAGGCTTCACCATGAGAGGTTTTGACTTGTTTGTATTCATTTTAATTCATTTTTCATGAAAATTCCAAATATGGTCATGCAAATGTACAATTCTGAAATATTGATATTTTTAAGAGATTTTGGAACGTGTCATCTGCAGTCAACACCAGTTTGAAGAGGGTTAAAATCTTCTTGGCACTACCTGCCCTCAGTATATACCACCATGATTTCAATTTTCAAATTCAAATTGATTGATCCTATTGAACCAGGTTAGGTAATTGTCCTGTTTAATTCAGTATGTCCACCCTGATGATTTCAATTTCAATTAGAGTTAAAGGACATGTTTTTATTGAGGGTAGGTAAGGCAGGTGGGTGGTTGCAGGGGACACCATTGAACCAGTTTACAACCGTGATGCAAACTGTTGATGGGGACATTGCCACTGGCTTAAGGCATTGTCCTGCTCAAATCTGCATGTCCACCCTAATGACTTCAATTTCAATAGTTGTGTTCACATTTTGAGTTACACCTGGCATAAACCATAGATTTTAAAATCTATGCATAAACTTACGCTGACTTTGATAAAAATTCCACAAATATTTTTTGCTACTCCTACCTCGTGTCCACACATAGCCTATATACTCCTAGCATTACGACCAGTTCCACCAAGCATTCACTTCTGGTCGGCGTAAACATCGGCTCCACTTCCGGTGTTTCCGTGACCTTTTTCAACCACGCGATATGTAATTTCTTAGTTCCAACCAACAAAAGGTCAAACTTACACCGGGTGCTAGGCGTAGCAGCATTCACATTACAACTTTCGCCTGGCGGAGGTTACACCCAGCTTGCTTCTCCTGACGCCGACCATCGTTCACACTGCCACTACTCCTGGCAGCGCCTACCGCTACTCCTAGCAACTTTCGCCGACCATGATCCGACGGGCGTCCGTCCTTCAATGTGAACACAGCTATTTAGAGTTAAAGGACATGTTTTTATTGAGGGCAATATGGTAGGCAGGTATTGTGGGTGGTTGTAGGTGAGATCATTGAACCAGTTTACTACCATGATGCAAACGGTTGATGGGGTCAGTGCCGTCTCAAGATATTGTCTCGGATTCCCGCTCAAATCTGCATACGTGTCCATTGTAATGACTTCAATTTCAATTAAGAGTTGAAGGACACGTTTTTGTTGAAGGCCCTATGTCACATGGGAAAACGTGGTTAATTGACCAAAATTGACAATTGCTGGAAATTACTGGAATTTGCCAGAAATTATGCTAAATTGTGACAGAGCACTATGAATCGCGTTAAATTTTGATAAATCACAGCAAATTGAGGTAAATTTTACAAAATTGTTTCAAATTTTGGTCAAACGCCAAAAATCATCATAAAATCTTATTAAAAAGCTTAAAATCTGCAAAATGGCTGGAAATCACAGTAAATTGCTGAAAATGAAGCTAAATTGTGCTAAATGTTGATCAACCACAGCAAACTGAGGTAAATTTTACAAAATTGTTTCAAATCTTGACCAATCGGCTAAAATTGCCGAAAATCACCAAAAAATTTACTAAAAAGCTTGAATTCCACAAAATGGCGATAAATTTAGCAAAAAATAATGTGCGATTTACCGCCTTTTCCCATGTGACATGTGGCCTTGTTGATATGACGGTAATAAGGTAGGCAGGTATGGTGGGTGGGTGCAGGTGAGGCCATTGAACCAATTTACTACTGTGAATCCGTGATACAAACTCTTGATTGGAACATTGCCACTGGCCTAAGGTATTGCTCCTGCTCAAATCTGCATGTCCATCGTAATTACTTCAATTTCAATTAGACTTAAAGGACATTTCTATGGAACAAGGGATTTGTGCATTTGGTGGATGGGTGATGCGAGGGATGACATTGAACCAGTTTACTACCATGATGCAAACTGTTGATGGGGACATTGCCACTGGCTTAAGGTAATTGTCCTGCTCAAATCTGCATGTCCGTTTGCACAGTATTTTTTGTGGGACATGAGAGCACATCAGACATCAAATTGTATTATGAATACGAGGAATGTCCTTCTGATATCAAATAATTTTAATTTTTTTTTAAATTGGAGATAGAATACAAATTTTATGACAAATTATTAACATTTGATATTTTTTATATTTTTTATATTTAAAAATAAAAAAATGTAGATATTTATATAGCGCTTTATGCTGTAAACAGCCTCAAAGCGCTTTACATTTATTCCGCCGTTATTAGAATATGTCGGAACCATGTTTGCTGCCTACAAATGGCGCAGGGTTCATCAGTACAACGACTGTGACTACCCCTAACAGCTTCCCATTGCACCTGGGTGGGGGTGAAGCAAGCAAGACAAAGCGCCTTGCCCAAGGGCGCAACACGGTGGCGTGACGGGGACTCGAACTCTCGCACGTAAAGCAAGCTCTCAGATTATGAGTCCAAGGCTGTAACCACTGAGCCACCGTGCCCTCAATATTTAACACTCCTCAAAATAAACTTTATAAATCTAATGATATGTACTTAAAATGTATGTAGCTGGGATGAAAAGCCGACGATCAATTGAAATTTTGACCTTTCGTATTGAAGATATGGATTTTTTCCCCACAGCACCAAAAATATTAGGTCTTTGGGGGGAAAATCCATTTTTAATCATTTGCCATAAAATGTGTATAATCGCGAATTTCAAAAAAATTGATATCCAAAGGACATTCTTAGTATTCAGAATGCAATTCGATATGTCTAATGTGCTCTCATGTCCCACAAAAATACTATTCAAACGTTCATACCCCAGCCCTTTTAAATAAGTAGTTATCCTGCTCAAATCTGCATGTCCATCATAATTACTTCAATTTCAATTAAGAGTTAAAGGACATGTTTCTACTGAACAAAGAATTGGTGCATTTGGTGGGTGGGTGATGCGAGGTAATGCAGTCAAACTAGTTTTCCACCATGATGCAAACTGTTAACTGTTGATTGGGACATTGCCACTGGCCTAAGGTATTGTCCAGCTCAAATCTGCATGTCCATCGTAATTACTTCAATTTCAATTAGAGTTATAGGACATGTTTCTACTGAACAAGGGATTAGTGCATTTGATGGGTGGGTGATGGGAGGTGATTCAATCATGATTGGGTCAGTGCCGTCTTAAGGCAGTTGTCCCACTCAAATTGGTATGTCCATCCTAATTCCATCCAATTTGGATTAGAGTTAAACGACATGGTTTTATTAAGGGCTGGGGTATGAGCGTTTGGACAGTATTTATTTTGGGACATTAGAGCACATCAGACATATCGAATTGCATTCTGAATCTGAACAATGTCATTCTGATATCAAATAATTTTGATTTTTGAAATTGCAATTTAATACACATTTTATGGCAAATCATTAAAATTGATATTTTTGATATTTAACAGTACTTGAAGTAAACTTTATAAATCTGATGATTTATACTTAAAGTGTATGTAGGTGGGATAAAAAGCCGACGATCAATTGAAAATTTTGACCTTTCGTATTGAAGATATGGATTTTTTTTCCCAAAACACCAAAAAAATTAGGTCTTTTGGGAAAAAAATCCATATCTTCAATATGAAAGGTCAAAATTTTCAATTGACCGTCGGCTTTTCCTCCCTGCTACATACACTTTAAGAATATGTCATTAGATTTATATAATATACTTCGAGGACTGTTATATATCAAAAATTTGAAAAATATCAATTTTTTATAATTTGTCATAAAATTTGTATCATATTGTGATTTTCAAAAATGAAAATTATTTGATATCAGAAAGACATGCTTCAGTATTCAGAATGCAATTCGATAGGTCTGAGGTGCTCTCATGTCCCACACAAAAAATACTGTCGAAACGCAATAAACGCTCATTCTAGATCCCTTAAGCATAATAGTATTGGCGGTCAATTAATGCTAAGTGGTGTCATTGAACCAGTTTTTTACCAAGATTAGGTCAGTGCTGTTTTCACCGCCTGCTCAAATCAATATATCCATCCCAATTTAATTTCAATTCCAGTCATTGACAAGTTCAACCCTCTATTAAGGTAGTGATGAACAGATCAACATCATTTTGTGGCATCTGCAAGTTATAAATGGTAATGCCCAAGCAGGCCCGTATGCAGGATTTCATTGGGGGTGCTGATTTTGAAAAAAGTGGACTTGTTTCCAAGGGGGGGGGGGGCGATTTTGTGAAAAGTGGACAAAATTTGGACATTTTTTGTTCAAAAAAAGCGTAAAAAACCTGATTTTTTTTGCTCGCTACGCTCGTAAATTCTGAAATTTTTGCACTTTTTGTATACTTTTCCAAATTGGGGGGGTGCATCTTTTCAGAGCCACCAAAACATTTACATTAGCAGATAGACAAGATCTGCTTGTTCTCTATTGGCAAGAGGCAGTCTTCAGTGAACAACTCTTTTCAGAGCCACCAAAACATTTACATTAGCAGATAGACAAGGTCTGCTTGTTCTCTATTGGCAAGAGGCAGTCTTCAATTAATGGCTCTTTTTAGAGCCCACCACTTATTTACTTTTCTTTGCTGATGAGAGGCAGTCTTCATTGAACGAAGGGGCAGTCTACAATGTTATCAACCACCGTGTGAATGTAACTAAAGATACAATTAATGTGATTAATTTTTTATTGCCTTTCTTGAGATTTGGATGATAAAATGAATTTTGGTAAAGGGGCCTTTGCTTTTTTGGTCATTCGCAGGATGTATACCTTCTGGCAGCATGATGTATGTGTTATTATTTTGTAAGGCATTGAGTTAAAATTTGGTCTCTTGTGAACAATTCAAATACAGTTGCAACCCAACTTTGTCATAGCTGCACTATGAATGGGAACCTTAAATAATGCCCTGCATGCTGGCCATCGGCTTCAACATAAGAAACCCAAGTTTTGAGATAATTTCTCAAAATATCAAGAACCACTGAACCAATACTGTGCTTGTTTGTACTCATTTTAATGCATTTTTCATGCTGATTCCAAATATGGTCATGCAAATTTATAATTCTGAATATTTGAAATTAAAAAAGTATTTGAAACTTGTCTGCAATTGACACCCACATGTAGAGAGTAGACTGTGCCATAGTCGAATTTTATTAAAAATAATTATGTTATTATTAGACATGATGAACCAATTTCGTTGAACTCAAAATTATACTGATGATGTTTATTAAAATTAAAGTATTCAATAGTAAAATGGGCATAAAGAGTTAAAAATATCAGATAATTAGTGACAATAAAAGTAACTGAATGCAACATTATCTTGCATAATTATAATGGCTCACTTTAATACTGAACAATTCTGATTTTGGAATCTACCAGTTTATTGATAGCGAACTCCGAAAATCCAACTGTGGACTTTGAATTTTAAGCAGAACTTTACCCCCGGGACTTTGCTCTCTAAAAACACACAGTCAAGCATACTTGTTTATACAGTCCATTAACCACAAGTACTAAGCATGGTATATACAAGACGCGCTAGATGTTTGATGAGAGATTAACGTTCGCGTCAACACAAAAGCGCCGCAAATATCACAGATAGTTGTGTACGGTGTAGTTAATGGTAATGGCGCGGGCCCGGAAGATTTAAACAATAGCGAGATATGGGAGACCAATCACACGGCAGATCCATTTAAAGATGCATTACATCATGGCCAATTTTAGTTAGGCCAGAAATTGGCCTAACTCTCCATAGAGTCCCGTGTTAAAAATCTTAACCACAAGGCAAAGTCAGTAGTCCACTTGGGAAGCTAACAAACAGAGGGAGTGCGGTGACTGAAAAGATCAGATACAGATGTGAGAATCTATCAGTTGCACACAAATCAATATAAATCAGAGTTTTATGCTTAAATGTAATGACCAGAGTATGCAAAATGGCCAAGTGGACTACGGAGAAGTCTAGTGTAGAGAGTAGAGATGTGTAATGGTGGTACATGGGTTGACCTATTTTTGAAAGACACCAATTTCCCATACTTTACAAACTGATTGGCAATGCATAGAGACACCTACATAATGCCCACGTATTGTAAAAGAACTACTTATTAGATTAAATCTAAAAGAATATGTTTCAATTTGATTTGAGAGGTAAAACCCACAGCAGTTGAAGGGAGTACCCCATCATGCATTGCAGTCTATCTGCTTGCTCCATAGCAAATACATACAAAACACAAGCAAGAGCCGCATAAATATTGAGAGCTATGGATAGTTTCACAATAGAGGCCGTCAGCCTTTTCCGCGGGATCCGCCATCTTGTGGGTACTGCCGTTCGTTAGACATTACACCCCTGATCATACGGAAGTCGCAGCGTGTGACGCACCTCTACAGTCAAGCGTCAACGCAGTGATCTTAGCTACCTCTATTAGAGATCATATTTTTTTGAACAAAAGTATAAGCTCCCCTGATATACGGGAGTATAAATTGAAAGTTGAAGTGATGGATTTTGTGTACACTTTCTATAGCATAATGTGCAGTTCTACTGTGGTACCGCATAGCATGATGGGATGCACCTATCAGCTGATGTGGGTAAAATCTGTCAGAAAATAAAATGTATGTCACAGAATTGAAATTGTTGTATAATTTTTGGGTAATTAGATTAAATAAAAATTTTTGGATTTATAAGGACTCAAAGCGCTGTAATTTCGCTGTAATGGTGAATCATCACAATCAGATCACATCAACTAGGTTGCTGCCGAACGGCGCACACCTATCCGCATTTAGATTGTAACATCCCACAATGTCCATGAATGAGGGTTTAAAGGGGCGTTTCGGGATCCATAGCCACATGCCCACCTTTTCTATAAAAAAAAGTTGTGATTTTTGGGAATAAACTTTTTTCGTGGATATCTACTTAAACATACCATAAAAAGAGGATGCTAGAGTCACAAAATACTCCTTTAAGATAAAGATCAAGAAGACGTTTTATGTAGGTTATATCGCTCATTCTACAAAATCCGGTGCCAATAGCCTTTTTTCCATTCTTTGGTCCACAAAAACTTTGTCGAGCATTTAGGGCATCAAATATGTTGTTTTTCTGGTAGAACTCAACGAGATCTACACGGACATATATAGTTTTCCATACTTTAAATGCTTTCTTCAGCCTGATTAACCCTTGCAAAGGCTCAAAAATCGCTAAAAATGCGTTTCCACAGCTCAAGTGTCACATCTAACCCTGAATATTTTCTTTGAATAAATGCGATTTCTTTACATATTTGTTGTTTTTAATTAGATAACGCACCATCATATTGTTTATCAACATTATTTTTTAGTGATTAAAATGTCTTTGTGTAATTCTAAAATAAATTGCACTTTCCACCAAAACGCTGGAAAGAAGTAAAACAGAGGTATCAATGTAATTTGCGGTTTTTGAAAGGAAACACTCATAGGTTTTTTAAAATCACAGTAAAAATCGTGATGCTGTAGCATTTTTGGCATAGAAATGTTGTAAAGATTGAAATTTCGACCGACCATGTTAAGATTGGTGAGCTACGTTACCAGGATTCTATAGTATGCACTTGTATTACATGTACTTCCTAATAATATGTGAAAGCTACCAATGGTCGAACCCCATTTATATTAGAATTAACCGACATAACGGTCTAACGCTCGCAAATCACATTAAAAACATTAAAAACCAGTGAACTACGTTACTGTGAGCTACGTTACACACTCATTTAAGCATCTTCAAAACTTCTATGAAATGGTGAAATCTGTTTTACATTTCACTCAAGTGATCTTTAATTTGCTTTTTATGACCTTGGATTGAGTAAAACCAGCCCATTTTATAGTCGGTAACGTAGCTCACATTACATTGAGTTTTAGTGTTAAAAAACATCATGACTTCCTGAAAGAAAAATATGGAAGTGGTGTTGGCAATTTTTTACATCTGAAAGTAGTGATACATTTACTTTTAAAAAACATAAAAAAGCAGGTCTTTTTGAACAACTTTAATTTTTTCTATTTTTTTAGTGGATTGGCACCAGATTTTGTAGAATGAGCGATATGTTCTTGCAATAATATGTAGGTTAATTTTGTACACATTTCCCACTGCAATAGATATGCCTTTCATTTTATAATCATTGATTGTTTACTTCTGTTTACAATTATTTCAAAGAAGAAAATTGCATCCAAACAGGTGCTTGTCGGCATATCACAAGCAAATTCGTGTTGGGCATGCCATTCCTTTTCTAAAGGAATATTTTTTATGTAGGTTAGGATAATGAAAGCAAATGTTATGTTTAGGGTAACCGCCTTCGTTTAGAAAATCAACTTATTCCAAAATAATAAAAAAAGAACGAATAAAAACAAGATTCTGTCATCAAATTGAACTATAATTGGCCATTACCCCCAAGGTTTGGACCAATAATGTGGACAGCAATTTATGGCCTTTTCCCTAGTAAGAGGCTAGTATAAATACCTGGATGGTGAAAAATATTTTAATACGAATTTGTGAAGGCCCTTCCTTTATAAGTTGGTTCATATGCCTTCAAAAAAGGCCTATGGTTGATTAGGGTTTTGTTTCAACAGAATATGGATGGCATATAGTGTGCCAAGTGTTGATGAAATGCCACCTATTTTGTAAATAATGAAACCCTGCAAAATAATGAGTAATGAAGATTGAAGAAGTTGCCTGATTGTGGTTTGAAAAAAAAATGTTACGCTAAACATAACATTGACTTTCATTGGCCTGTACGTTCTTGCCATAATATATAGGTTAATTAGAAATATATGTATAGGCCTATTTACAAAAATCAATGTACTGGAATGTTCACTATCATGTTATTATTGGCTCAAAGGCTCCAAGATGAAACTTGATATGAGTTCATGATTGATTTTGTGAAATAATTGAAAGATATTGAAATTAAGTCATCATCTTTGTGAAATTGATATGCGCGTTGAGCTCACCTGAAAGCAGATGATTTTCTAACACGGCTTTTGTAGTACTGCTCACATTGTGATTTGTTTGATGCGTGTGGGTATGAGAATGTGTGTCACTTTGATTAAGGGACGCACCATTAGACTTCCGGGGTGAGGAGGAAGTTTAAAAAAACTTCTCCCACTACATGAGCAAAAACAAAAACAAAAAAAAACTTTCCCCACTAACACTAAAAAACTCCCCACCTAAATGTGTATAAATGGCATGAATTTTTTTTTAAATAACTCCTAGGCAACATCCAGTGCAAAAAAAAAATCTTGCCCCTTGAAGTCTAATGGTGCGCCCCTTTAGAGGTTATAAACCATTCAGAAAATTTTGTGTCACAAAGTTGAAATTGCTTTATAATAATTAGGTGAAACATGTTAAATGAGGGGTTGAAGCTAGTACAAGGATCAAAAAACCCTTTTTAGTAAGGGAGCGGTCATTGTGCCTGGGGTGGAGGGATTTTAGGGAAGAATATGAATTTTTTGTGAAATTTTTAATGGAGAAATTTAATAAAATAAGGTGGAAGCGAAGAGGGAACACAAAATATTTTGTTGAAAAAATTTGAATTCCCCCATTCGGAATCCGCCTGTGTAAATAGTGACCATTCCCTTGATATGTGGGTTAATAATATATTGTAAGTTCTAGCCACAATATATAGGCTAAATCACTTTATTTACTAATATTTTATTACCAATATCAATGCAATATAGCATGTTCAATTTCAAGTAAATATTGTCTTAAGCTCTTCAAAGATGAAACTTGGTATGAGTTTCACAAACAGTTTGTTGAATGGATTTTGTAAAAGAATTGAAAGATATTGAAATCAATACCCTTACGGGTGCACAATAATAATAAATTTCCTTTTGTGTACAAAATGGGCTCTATTCAAATTGGCTCTACTATATATTTATTGAATACCTAATTTTTCAGAAAGAGAAAGAACAGGGAAACTGGTGCAAATATCAGCAATTGCATGTCTTTCCTAGTCTGTGTTACAGACCGTGTACCTATATCTCGTGTCAGTCTTTGACAAAGACTAGTCTTTCCAGACCCTGTAAAAGTGGAAATTTTCACGCTACATTTATTTTCGCGCTTTTTGCGTTCCAAGCTGCTACCGCGAAAATAACAACGTGCCAATATATTCCTTTTGTGTATAGGTCAATGTAAGGAAACTTAGAATTGCAAATTTAAGAACAACGGAAACAGTTGTTTTCCTTAGGAAAAAAATTGCGTAAATTTAATCGCGGGAAAGTTTCCACTTTTACAGTAGCTTTATTAGTTCACCCAGCGTTAGTAGCCACCTGTCCACCTGTCATTTTGGATAGGCAGTGTACTCATGGGACAGGCAAGATTAATGCCTGTGACATGCTAACAGTCAAGTTTGCTCAATCGATAAGGCGTTCGACTATGGTGCGAGAGGTTGCGGGTTCAAACCCTGGTGGTGTCTAGTACGCTCTCGTGGAAAAATTGAGTTAGCTTGAAATTCCCCTGGACAAGGAACTGTTAATTTGTCTCGTCAGAACCTGCACGTAAATTCGGGAGCTGATCCTGGTTGCGAAGGTTCTTTGTGAAATGTCTAGATGTCTAGGGTGTGCGCTCTTGAAGCAGCAAAGTCCCTGAATTGCTGTAAAATGGTTTATGGAATGATGTGGGCCGTAGTGGTCAGCGACAACCTGTAAAGTGTGCTGAGGCTTGTGGATCAACGTCTAGGCGTTGTGCCTGTGTGTAGCGCACTATAAATCACTGCGCTTTTTTTTTTTTTAATCCGAAAAATAATATGCTTGTTCAGACGATCGCTTGTAAAGTCCCTTGTAAGTACATTCAAATGTAAACTTACATGTAGTGCCCGTCTAAACGTACTCACATCTTAGCTACATACAAGTTACTTTCGACAATTTTACATGTAAGATATCTTACATGGGCAAAGAACAATGGAAAATGCCATAATTTGCGCGCTACTGCCGGGCAATGATGTCACATGTCAAGTGGTCTATAGAGACGGTAAGACACTGCTTATTTTATTGTCCCCCCAACAATATCGGATTTTTTTTCTGTTTGGTCATTACTATAACAATTATAGTGTAGTTATCATTGATTAGAGCAAATAGAAATGTCAACTCTATTTTGAAAATTGTGGTATAGCGACGTGGTAGCAGATACATGTGTATTGATTTAGTTTCCCACCTGTACAATATAATAATTTACCTGGTGTTGACGCTGTGCACTATCCTGCATATACATATCATTGTATAACCTTTTTACTTTGTTTTTCTTTTCTCTTTCATGTTATTTGCGGACTGCTACTTAGCAGATACATGTGTATTGATTTAGTTTCCCACCTGTACAATATAATAATTTACCTGGTGTTGACGCTGTGCACTATCCTGCATATACATATCATTGTATAACCTTTTTACTTTGTTTTTCTTTTCTCTTTCATGTTATTTGCGGACTGCTACTTAGCAGATGCTTGTGTATTGATTTAGTTTCCCACCTGTACAATATAATAATTTACCTGGTGTTGACGCTGTGCACTATCCTGCATATACATATCATTGTATAACCTTTTTACTTTGTTTTTCTTTTCTCTTTCATGTTATTTGCGGACTGCTACTTAGCAGATACATGTGTATTGATTTAGTTTCCCACCTGTACAATATAATAATTTACCTGGTGTTGACACTGTGCACTATCCTGCATATACATATCATTGTATAACCTTTTTACTTTGTTTTTCTTTTCTCTTTCATGTTATTTGCGGACTGCTACTTTGCAGATACATGTGTATTGATTTAGTTTCCCACCTGTACAATATAATAATTTACCTGGTGTTGATGCTGTGCACTATCCTGCATATACATATCATTGTATAACCTTTTTACTTTGTTTTTCTTTTCTCTATCATGTTATTTGCGGACTGCTACTTTGCAGATACATGTGTATTGATTTAGTTTCCCACCTGTACAATATAATAATTTACCTGGTGTTGATGCTGTGCACTATCCTGCATATACATATCATTGTATAACCTTTTTACTTTGTTTTTCTTTTCTCTTTCATGTTATTTGCGGACTGCTACTTTGCAGATACATGTGTATTGATTTAGTTTCCCACCTGTACAATATAATAATTTACCTGGTGTTGACGCTTGTGCACTATCCTGCATATACATATCATTGTATAACCTTTTTGCTTTGTTTTTTTTTCTCTTTCATGTTATTTATGGACTGCTACTTTGCAGATACATGTGTATTGATTTAGTTTCCCACCTGTACAATATAATAATTTACCTGGTGTTGATGCTGTGCACTATCCTGCATATACATATCATTGTATAACCTTTTTACTTTGTTTTTCTTTACTCTTTCATGTTATTTGCGGACTGCTACTTTGCCGTTACCAACCTTAAATATAAACAGGTAAGCTTTTTGGACATTTTCATTGTGATATTCAATTCAGAAAAGAAAATGGGTTTTAAGGTAGCCCTATCAGATATAGATTTTTTTCTAATTTAAGTATGTAAAAGTCCATGTTCTCCTGATTACAAAACTGAAAATTTTATTTTAATCGGACATTCGGTTCTCGAGATATGGCCTGCCAAAATGGCGCGAAACCAACAAATTGGCAACAACTTTCTTTTTATTTTCTTTATTTTTGGCATGCAGTGTTGCCAGGTAATTTTCTAATTATATATGCATGAATTATGCAAAGTAAAGTTTTCAGATACAATTAGAAGAGGTATGGTACTGAAACTTGGTACATGGGTAGTACACATGTAATGCAACAAACCTACGGTTGCGTTTGGCAAATTTCCATTTGCATAATTAATTAGGGCCCTAATCAACTTATCTAATTAGTGGCCCTAATTAATTATGCAAATTGAAATTTGCCAAACGCAACCATAATTTTGTAGCACCTTGTGTGTACTACCCATGTACCATGCCTCAGTTCCATAGCTCTTTTAATTCTATCTGAAAACTTTACTTTGCATAATTCATGCATATATAATTAGAAAATTACCTGGCAACTGGACTTGTCAAAAATATAGAAAATGAAAAGAAAGTTGTTGCCAATTTGTTGGTTTCGCGCCATTTTGACAGACCATATCTCGAGAAGCGAATGTCCGATTGAAACAAAATTTTCAGTTTTGTAATCTACAATGCAAGAGCTTTAACATATTTAAATTGAAAGAAAATCTAAATTTTTGCATTAGCCGATAGGGCCACCTTAAACACATATTACTTGGATGAATAAAGCTTGGAAAAATTGTCATAAAAATAACCCAATTTTGCCTCACTGTCGCCAAACGTTTGGAAATTTCCCCAAAATTTTGGAGAAAAGTTGTAAAAACTAAGACAATTTGTGTTGCAATTTGGTAGTTCACAGCATCTTGCGAATGGCAGTCAGCTTTAGCAAAAATCGCATTGCTCATTTCATAGCGAGTGTGTAGAAGAATTCAAATATCACAGATATACTTTTGTAGGTCCTGTGGTTCTTGAGTTATGTTGTAGGAAGGCTGAAACACCTGCAACACTTACATAAATGTACATAACTCATTAACAATGATAAATCAAGCAAGGTTTGAAAGTATATGGTTTGTAGAATGAACTTTTGCAAAACATCAAAGTGTTATTTTTCAGTAATATATTGATACAATATAACAATACCTTGTCTACCCTTAAGTACCCCAGACTTAAAATCTAGGGGGTATTTCACTCCCATATCCCCCTTTAGCTATAATGGCCCTGCTCTGAAGATACACTTTATTGCAACATTCTCACCTGTCGTCGCATATCATATTACCAATATGTTACCGATGCTATTTAACAGTCTATTGGCATAAGTCATATCCTCCCAGTCATTATTACTTTCAATCAAGAACATAATAGATAAAGACAACCTGATATGCTATGAATGTATAACACATTATAACATCATCTGTTGCTGTAATGTAATTTGCATTCCTCTATCCTAGTATCGTCATGGTAAGAGATCTAATATATCAAAACATATGATTCAATTTGCTCAATTTATCTTATGAAAACATTGACACATTTTTGAGAAGTTTTCCATTGGCATATATAACCAAATATTCTATCACAAGTAATAAACTGGAAAAATAGCACAAATGGTACCTAATACATGTCTGTGGTCTTTGAAGCAGGCCGTCACTAGACCAGTGGGACTGGGGTGGAAATATTTTTTTTGCAAACTATACAACTCCCTAAGTCATATTACTAAGTTCAATCAAAAACATAATAGAAAACCTAATATGCTATGAATGTACAACGCATTATAGCATCATCTGTTGCTGTAATGTAATTTGTGTTCCCCAATCCTATCATCATAGTAAGAGAGCTAATGGATCAAAACACATGTCATGATTCAATTTACTCAATTTATCTGATGAAAGCAAGAATAACAATATTAATTAGTGGCAAATGGTGGTCGTAGACCACAAACTTAGCTGGGGCATGTTGGTGTTGTGGAGATATCTGACCCCTGCAAATGTTCCCAAAATGTTCCTCTGGTCATAAGGTTTGCATTTGTTGTCACCAAGTTTGAGTCCCATACTCCTTACTCCGGTCACCGACATATTCATAACCCCCCTTCCAAAGAAAATGACATCCCCCTAGGGGGTATCTCACTGCCATATCACCCTCTAGCTATGGCCCCGCTCTGAAGATACGCTTTATTGCAACATATTACCAATATGTTACCAATGCTATTTTACAGTCTATTGGCATAATTCATATGCTCTCAGTCATTATTACTTGGTTCAATCAAAAACATAATAGATAAAGACAACCTGATATGCTATGAATGTATAACACATTACACCATCATCTGTTGGTATAATACAATTTGCATTCCTCCATCCTAGTATCGTCATGGTAAGAGATCTAATACTAGTAATAGATCAAAACACATGTCTTGATTCAATTTAGTCAATTTATCTTATATTGGCAAGAATAACAATATCAGTTCAACTGGATTGGACTCCATTCAAAGTGGCACATTTTTTAGATTTAAGTTTTCCATTCATGAGCATGTAACCAAATATTCTGTCAGCAGTGGTGGCGCCACGGAGGGGGGGGCAAGGGGCATTTGCCCCCCAATATTTTTTCTTGCCCCCAGTTTGCTCCCCCCCACACTTTTGAGGAAAAAACCCAAAATAACATAAATTTCCACTTTTTGCGGCAATTTTTGTAAAATTTGTCGATTTTGCCCCCTGAAATTTACTATGCCCCCCTAAAAAAGAATTCCTGGTGCTGCCACTGTCTGTCAGAAGCAATGAACTGGAAAAATATCACAAATTGCACCTAATATGTGTCTCCTGTCTTTGAAGCAGGCCTGTCTCTAGACCAGTGGGACTGCGGGTGTACAGCCTTTTTTGCTGATGGAATTTTTTTGCAGACTATACAAATCTGAATTGTTTGAGAGCATTATTTTGCAGACAATACTTTAAACCCAGGGGGTACTCAGTTCAAATGACCATACGAGGACGTGCCGCAAACATGGGTAGTACTTTCAGCCTTTTTTGTACATTGATAAGAATTTCACAAATATTTTCCCTACTCCTACCGCGTCTCCACACCTAGCCTGCGCCTAGCACTATGCTGACCAGTTCCACTAAGCATTAACTGCTGGTCGGTGTAAACATCAGCTACCACTTCCGGTGTTTCTGCAACCTTTTTCAACCATGCGATGTGTAATTTCTTAGTTCTGACCAACAAAAGGTCAAACTTACACAGGGTGCCAGGCATAGCAGCATTCACATTGCAACTTACACCCAGCTCGCCAGTCGCCACTCCCGACCTTTGTCAGGAGTAAATCGTCCGACAAACGCATGGCGGAACTTACACTGACCATCGTTCGCACTCCTGGCAGCACCTACCACTACTCCTAGCAACTTGCGGCGACCTAGTTCCGCCAGGCATACGTCCGACAATGTGAACACAACTACAGTCTGTTGGCATAATTCATATCCCCAGTCATATTACTTAGTTCAATCAGGAACATAATAGATTCATAACAAATATGCTATGAATGTATAACACATTACACCATCATCTGTTGACTGTAATGTAATTTGTATTCTTCATGGTAAGAGCTCTAATGGATCAAAACATATGTCTTGATTCAATTTACTCAATTTATCTGATGAAAATATTGGCAAGAATAACAATATCAATGCAATTGGATTGGACACAAGTCAAAATGCCACATTTCTGAGAAGTTTTCCATTCATGAGCATTTAACTGGAGCAATGAACTGGAAAAATAGCGCAACTGGTAGCTAATGCATGTCTCTGGTCTTTGAAGCAGGCCCTTCGCTAGACCAGTCCAGACTGGGGGTCTCCAACGAATTCAAAATTGTGCGGTCCGTCTTATTGTCAAAAAAAGAAAGCACGAGCATATTACACCAATCCTCATCGAACTTGTTGTTCTGGCTTTCCGTCACTTCGATGGCACTTTACCACCATACGTGTCGTCTGCGCTTTGTACTTCCTTTCAAACTTCCTGCTCCCTTTGATCATCCTCTGAAAAGTTACTCAAAACTCCTTGTGTTAACCTTAAATCAGCCGGTGAACGCTCATTTCATTTTGCTGCTCCAACTGTTTGGAACTCGCTTCCAAACAGCCTTCGTAGCATCCCCACACTTTCTCAATTTAAACGTCAGCTTAAAACAGAATTAATTGCTTCTTTGTTTGTTTGTCTTTTTCATGTGTTTGCGTGCTCTGAGTTCCACAGAAGATTTTGCGCCTTAAAAGAACCATTCATTATTATTATTATTATTATTATTATTATTATTATTATTATTATAATGCATGTCTTTCTCACCTGCCAGCCTGTATCATGTTATTAATATGTTTGCAATGCTATTTACATTCTATTGGTTTCATTTATATCACATAATCAGATCACTTAACTCAATCAAGATAAATCATGGATCAAAACATATTAAATATGCTATGAATGCAGTCGTCATCATGTGTAGCTTTAATGTAATTTGTATTCTATCGTCAACGTATGAAGATATTTAATAAATCAAAACACATGTCATGATGTAATTTACTAAATTTATCTTAAGAAAATATTGTCAAGAATGCCAATATCTCAATTCAATTGTATTGGACCCCTGTCAGGTTATAATAAAGACTTCACATAAAGTAACACAGCCATTATAAATATGCCTACAATATTTTAGCATAGAAACCCAGTGGGTTCAGTTTGTATTTAAAGGTAGGACGTATGACCGTTCCAGGCATACCACGGAAACATGGCATGTTGCCTCAGGGGATCGACGCTAAGTTAGGTACCGCATGAACAAACTCAAAAATAGTGCAAACAGCGCGAGCGTACACAAAAGAAACTTTGCGCGTAAGAGAAGCGATGTTGCCAGGTCTGTACACTGTACCGGCGTCAGCTGAATTCGAGTACGCTTAGAGGGCACAGGCATGGAAAATTCCAATCTATAATCTAAGGTTCCAGGATTTGAAAATGACATCCATTTCATGGGGAATCAAGGGCATTTGTAGCAATATTACCCCCTATTTTGGGCAAAATCAAGGACAATTTACCCCCAAATAACCCTCCTAATTTTATTATTTTGAGGACGCATTTTCATTTCACCCCCTTATCACCGGGAATCAAGGACAGTTTTTCTGAAAAAAGTACCCCTATTTTTACCCTTTCAAGGACGCTTTTGAATTCCCCCCTATATCACGGCGTAAGTGAGGACCATTTTTAAAGAAAAACACCCTATCAATTTTGTGTGGAACTATTAAAAAAACGGAAAAAACAAAAACTGTAGCGGTAAAATGCGAATGAAAGCCCTAGAAATACACCCCTATTTTTCATTTCAAGGACAATTTTGCTCCAAAACACCCCTAATTTGCAGAGGCGTAGCAAGAGCATCAGGGGCCCATGGACAAGGAACAGTTCGGGCCCTTTTAACCAGGGCGGGATTTAGCCTACCAAAATTTGGAGGCCCCGAACTCACGTGCCGAGGAAGGCATGTGCACTCAAGTCAGTGGCCAAGTTTTGGTTTAACTAAAGGGGGACTAACATATTTTGTTCAATTCAATTTCAGACTACTTTGGCCCCAGATCAACATAAATTTTGGCATTTGAACGTGCGCGAAGCGCGGAAATTTTTAACATTTTGCCCAAAAAACATGCTGTTATTGGGGTATAAAAATCCGGCCCTGCTCTCCATTATCAGCCCTTATTTAATTTTTCGCTTTTGTGCTTGGGGCCCCTGAACCCTCGGGGCCCATGGATTTCGTCCACCCTGTCCCCCCGCTTGCTACGCGCCTGCTAATTTGGACAATCACGAACAATTTTGTCCTCTGACATTTCTTGAAAAGCACCCCTAATTGGAACCATCATGCGTACACATCGCCAGTGGAGACTGAACCCACCGGGCATAGAAAGGAGGATGGTTTATTTACGCGCATGTTGATACCCCATTTGGCCAATGTTGTTCAATAACAACACTGTTTACTTAGCATTTTTAAAGTGTTCAGGTACTTTTTATGTGCAGTATAATTAGCAGAGCTAACTTCAGTGCATGTCTTCTAAGTTAGGTATGGAAAAGTAGAGCAATATCAGAAAGGCAGTGCTTGAAATATATCACACCTGAAGTATGATATTCCCCTGTACCCAGCCCTACATATCCAATTGATCTCGTAAACAGATATTAGGAGCGGAAGTTGATTGAGGACAAAATATTGATCTTGTAAGAGGAGAAATGTGGATCTTGTAAACCGAGAATTAGAATGTAAATAAAGAGAGATGTGATTGCCAGGCATGGTATTATTTACTGTGCTTTCCTGTGGGACGGACATATTTTTCTTACATCTTAACAAATGCAGCTAGACCAGACACAACAAGACAGGAGAAGTGCAGCTGCTAATCTGAAGGAGTACATGCTATTCCAGTTCGGGGGTCACTTGTTTGTTTGGGTTTGTTTGTCCATAGAGGCTTATGAAACAGTTGGGTCGGTAGGTCGGATTTTTTTTTTATACAGATATTGCACTTGAAACTGACAATTTGAAGACTGGTAAATAAGTTAAAACACACAGCACTTTACTGGTTTAACTCTTGAGATGGTTCTGCATGTTATACTGTTCATTTTCTTTACATTTTCTTTCTTTAAATTTATACTAACCACTGTTTTACTAGCACATTCAACGCAAATTTCAAAAAAAGAAGAAAAAAAAGACACGGTCGGGACCAGTGTAAACGGTCGGTCGGACGTGGATAAACAAACAATTTTTTTTTTGCCTAATCAACTTTTGTAAAGCACCCTAAACAAGGATTTTAACCCTTGGCTAAAATGATACCCTAAACAGGTAACACGCGCCTGTATTCACACCCTAATTCACACACTTGCATGAAATTTCATATACCCTAAATTTCATTTCCGCGTATTAGCAATTGCAATTTTGCTACCTTTTTTTCCAATTTTTCATGTTTTTGACACCCTAAACACGATATGCACGTATCGTGCCTACCCACGATAAACTACCCTTTTTACGCGTTTTTATTAGCACGGATGGTGTACAGGCCATAATGGGAGTGAACCCCCTTCGGTCCAGTTTGGACACGTCTAAACATTACAAATATGCCAAAAAATCCAGTTTGGAAAACAAATTGTTTTAAAAGATCGTACATTGTGGCTTTAATATTTACAGCAAACTTTCAAGATATTAAAAAGCATGAACATATGTGACGTGATCAAGCAAAATCAGTCGGAACTCAGAAATATTAAATTTTCAGTTTCTTATAAGATAGTAAAAAGCATATACAAAGCTGGATTTTGCAGAAAACCCCATTGAAATTGAACAACCAGTTCCAAAGATATGAGCAATTAAAGAGTTTCCAATACAATAGGAAACAAAAGGAAATGTTTTCTTTGTTTGGCTATATCTCAAAATCAATATTTCTGTGTTTCGATTGATTTTGCTTGATCGCATCACATATATGTTGTGTAAAAAATATGCACTTTGTCAGTATATGGGTTTTTTACCAATGTCAAGATCATAGGGTTGGCAGAAATTATCGCCCTATTATAGGGTTATGCAACCAATATTTCCCTTAATGCCTTGAAGGTGTAAATCTGCAACACACCAGAACAACATGGCATCCCATGATGCATTGTTGAATGTCACACACAGAACTTTGCTATACGTTGCTAAATATAGGGTCCACAACTTATAAGTTCCCCCTAATACTTTTTAAAATAAGTCGAAAAATATTTTACAAAATGTAAAAATGTAAAAAGGAATGTGTAGTCCTATTTGTTTGGGTTTGTAAACAGATGGTTGACAAAACACACATACTAATTGTTTTACACATGTGGACCAATTTATAGCGTCACACATCATTTCGTTCAGCCACAATGGTTAATTGTGTAAGAAAATAGGCCGTTTTAAAAGTTGCACCTGAGTCCATAGCAGCCAGATTTTCTTTAACAAACACATGAATAGACCTGGCCTACTGTATTGTTTGAGAGTTGACTCCTATGGACTCAGATGCAACGTTTAACACAGTTTAAAACAGTCTATTTTTTAACATAAATGAACAGTTGTGGCTGAAGGCAATGATGTGTGATGCTATAATTCGGTCCATATATGTGAAACAAATAACGCTACCCAAGGTTTGCATTTCGTCAAATATTTTTCGATTTATTTAAAAAAAGTATTCAGGGGGAACGTATAAGTTGTGGAACCTATAGGATGGCAATTTCTCACCTCGCCTCACCTCACAGGCTGTGTTACCCATTGCCTGGTGTAACCCTCAAGTAGCTTCCATTTACTTTTGTTCTGTGCTTCCCTTGCCCAGGTTGTACTCATATAGGATGTGAGATCATCACGCTATCTTTGTTTTTGTCTTCTTGGCTGCCATTCAGTAAACCTCTGTCCATCTATTGTCTTCTCTATGAGCTATGTGACCCGCCCATCGCCAGTTTGCCTCTTTGATCTTTTCAATGATGGTTTGCCCTTTATTTCAACATTCTTTACTTTGTTGCATATGGTGATATGTAGCATTTTTCTTACCAATTGTGCTACATGTATCTTGAGTCATTGGGGGATATTTTGATTAATCGAAAATAATCAATAATTTTTTTTAATTGGGTACTCGATTATTTAAAAACACTGCAATCTAAATATCAACATTTAGATTTTATCGGAAATAATCTACTGTTTTTCTAAGCAAATAGATTATTAAAGCAATTTTTTCAACTGACAGGTGGTTTTTAAAATAGTAATATCTTTATAGGTGATTATTAGCTGAAACTAAAACCAGAATAACAAGTGAAACAACTGTTTTAACAACTGTTTAAAAACACATCTTTCTCTAATTAAAATGCACAGCAATGTTTAATAGTGGGATTCTATGCAACAAATGATGCTCAACCTATTACAGTCACGCGATGTTCAATACATCGAAAATAATTGATTAAATAAATAATTAATAAAAATCAATTATTTTAACAATCGCCTGAGCCTACCTTGAGTTTTTGTTCCAAAAATTTTATTGTTGTCCAGGTTTCACAACCATAGGTCATTATAGGTAACACAAACCGGTTGTAGTCTCTTGTACCCAGTGTCATTTGCAAGCTTTTGTGATATAGGAGTTGTTTGTGTATGCCAAAAACATCTCCAGCCAACTTTTATTCTTAACATGACTTTGTCTCTCATGTTGTCTCATGGTTGATCAAAAAAGTCAATTATGTATATTGCAAGTTGCAATCATATCTCAAACCCCAGCCAAAGTAATTGCTGTAATATTGTCAACATTTAAAGGGGCATTGTCAGATTCCATCAAACTTAAGTTTACAAGGCACAGCAAAAGTAAAACCCCCGGCATATACCCATGCTAAGAAAATTGATGATTCCATTGTTCCTGGTTGAGTCATTGCTGGGCAGTTATTGTTATGGGGGCGTGATCGGGTTCTGATAACATGTCAAAAAGTTTGTCAGGTGATTTTGATTTACGAGAGTTGTAAATCGAGACATTTAACATGAATAATCATAAGACTTTGCTCAAGATAGCCAATCATGACATGACACCATCCCTTATTTATCATTATGGTCTAAATTGCTGTGAATTTTGTGCGGGTTGAAGAAAATTGCATCGGCATTCTGCTTCCAGACATCGCAAGTTTCAGGCGTACCAGACTTGGTCAAGTAAGCTTACAGTTGCACGACTCTGATATCTGACACTACTCACAACTCATTACCATGGTGATGTGCTGGTTATAAACCTCATGAGAACTACCTGCCTATTGGTCAAAAAGACATTTTCATTATCAATTGGACCAATCGGCAACATTGTTAGAATAATTTCACCACACAAAAAAATTGGGGTGGATTACTTGCAAAACTCCATTCTGATTGGTATTTAAAATGATGATATCATGTCATTGACCAATCAGAGGCAATGTTAGATCAGCAGGTAGTGCTCATCAGGGGGTTTAAGAGAGACTTGAATGGTGCATGATGGGATTGCATAATTGTCTGCTGTGAGTTTGCAGGTGTGCAGTTGTAATGGAAATATGCTATTCCAGTTGAAATCCATACACCCCCTGTGGAAGACATGGCCTTAATCTAATCTCCCACACAGGGAGTGTGAATTTCAAATGGTGTTACCTGAATGGATGACTCCATTTACAATTTACACCCCCTATGTCTTTGATTTAATTTCATGTCTTCCATAAGGGTGTATGGATTTCAAATGGAATAGCTTGATGTGACGCAATCTTGGGCAACCAGACTTCTTTGTTATGGGGTAAAATCAATTTCTCGTTTTCTGCGCTATTAAATTGCCCATTTTAACAACTATACTACATGTTGAAAACCCCTATTATTGATGTTTTACAGTGGAGGTAAATGACCCTGTAGGATGTAGGATGATGGCATTAAAGGAAAAATCACAGATTTGTGGTTTAAAATATGTTGCTTAAAATCCAATGCATACGATTCAATTTACTGTGCAGGCGCGTATCCAAAATAGAGGGAGATAAAGGGAAGGGGAAAGATGGGAAGAGAAGGAGAAAAGAGGAGAGAGAGAAGGAGGGGGGGGGGCAAACATTGTGAGTACACAAAGGCTATGATGGTTATTTTTCAGCATATATTATAGTATGCTACTGCATGTGATTTTATAGAGGATTTATTATGCATAATGCAGGCGCAGATGGGGGCAAAAAAGGAGAGAAGAGAAGAGAGGAGAGGAGAGAAAGGGATGATGAAAGAAAGAAAGGAGAGAAGAGAAAAGGTTAAATTGCACGTGGTGAGTAAACCCATGCCTAAAAAGCACAGTCGGGTCGATCGGAAGTATAGGCTGTAATTAGTTAGGCATTGTTTAAAGGCGAGTCCTCGGTCCAAAAGCATGTGTAAATTAGTACTGCGGGCCCGTCGATATGCAGGGCCCGCCACACTTTTTCACCAAAGTCAGTAATTAAGATGGACTCATTGATGCTCAACATCAACATGATCTATCCATGCATGATTTAGTAATTGCGAGTCTCACGTCTTAAAGGCCTAAAGTGTCAGTGGACAAAAATTCAAAATGTTGAAAATATTGAGTTCGGGCCCTTTTTTTGTTGAAAGCAATAATGTAAATAGTGTAAAAATGATGCACCAAAATGGCTTCAATTCGACCTTTATTTTGCAAAATTTCCCAACTTCTGAGGAGGGAACACCCCCCTCAAATGGATAAACAACTCATTGGCCGTTTTCTCTACTGTATTAGACGCTCGTATGTTTTAGGCAATAACTTAATAATTAGTCCTACGAGTAATATTAAATAATGTAACTTTTTCTAACTAAAATTGTACACAATAATATTGTCAAAATCGCTCACCAACTTGATGGCTTCAATTGGGCCTTCATTTTGCAAAATTTATAAAGCAAATAATTTATACAATAGTGAAAACTTGACCATGAATTGGGCCGTTATTTCACAAATTTTCGACTTTTTCAAACTAAAATTTTACTTGATTATAGTGCCAAAATGGTCCACCGAATGGCTTCAATTAGGTCTTCATTTTGTAAAAGTTTCTCACTTCTCAGGGGCAAATCCCCCCTCAGACACCCCCTGCTTCGCGCAAGCGCTCCGGGATGTCCACTTCGCGGCCATATTGTATTTGACAAAGATCGAATTTGCGCCCCCCGGTCTACGAATTACTGGATACGTGCCTGCTGTGAGTAGCGAACCAAGTTTGGTAGTAACTCACATGCATATTTTGCTGGTGTCAGAATCGAATTGCGCACATAAAGTTAATCTTGCAGAGCACACACATGTACAAGGGCAATTTGTTGTCACGCTTGGGCCGAAACATGAAAAAGCAGCATTGACGTCACAACTGAACTGAGGTGAACCACCAAAGTACAGATACTATGTGACATGATCAAGGGGGAATGAGTCGCATGTCGACCCTGGTCAAAAATGAGTTTTAAATGTGTTTCTACAGTGAACATTTAGAGCTTTCAGAAATTTAAATCCCCATATTGATACGACCTTTCATTGCAAAGTTACGTCAATTTATCAGTCGTTGAAAACAATATAAAACAAAAGAATTTGAACACTTTTTTTGCCAATATCTCAAAATCAATATTAGCAACATCCGATTCATTTCCCTCGATCGTGTCACATATAAAGAATGTTGGTTTATGGGTAGCCGAGACACTGGGCTCTTCCATTTAAAATCCACACTATCCCTGTGGAAGATTTTGGAAACACCCTTCACAGGGGGAGTATGTTTTTCAGATGTAATTGGTCAGGGTTAATCATTTTGATACCCATACTCCCCCTGTATTATGGCTTTACACCTATCTTCCACAACTGGAGTGAGTATTTTTATGGAAGTTACCCATATTCATACTCCCTCTGTGGAAGACTTTAGCTAAACCTTCCACAGGGGTAGGGTGGATTTTAAATGGAATAGCCCATTTTGAGATAAAAGCTCTTTCAAATACGGAGATCAGGACAAAGGTGTAAAATAGGGGAGGCATTTGTATACAAAGCTTTATATGAAACACGTTGCTTAACTGATGAACTAACGAAGTACAGTGACACGCGACGAAGCGTGATCTTACCAATTTGCTCAGTAAATTAGTTTGCTATTTGGGATGTGTTGGAGTGTCTCATGTTTATTCATGTCTGGAGATGTGATACAATTATTGAAGAACTTGAATAAGCTATCTTCCTGTGAGTATTAAATCTGACGGCAATAAAACCAACTATCACCAGGGTTGCTAGGTATTTTAACTTTAAGCCCAAAATGCTAGTTACATTACCAAAAAGGAGCCCAATTTTACTCGTACCGTTGGCGTTGGTCTGTTGTCCTACAACCACAGAATTAGAGGAGGAGGATCCGGACTCCCTATACCGCCTCATACAATAGCACCATCAGCTGTACTGTGGGGAGAAAATTGCGGGTATACGGGACTTCGTCGACGGTGCGCAGAGAGTGGAGACAGACGCAAATAATTCTACATCACATCTGAAGTGTCTTGGTATCGCGTGCAGGTCGCATCAAGTACGTCTCTCAAATGCGCCCATCATCCATGTCGTGCTTGATTGCCTCAAGCGCATTCCGAGGGAAAACGAATACCCCAATTTTTGCTCCATACTGCCTGTATCAGGATGGTGGTCAAGTCCTGGTTCTCATCAAAATCATGTTTTAAAACGGGGTGATAAAGTTGTGGTGAAAATCTTTAAAAGCTCACCCAATTGTGCTACTAAATGCCAGATTTGGCAACACTGTCAATAACTTAATGCTTTGCGTGCTGGCCATAAGTTTCAACAAAGTCCCAAGTTTGACATATTTTCTCAAAATATCACAACCAATCTTAAGAACCACTGAACCAATACTGGGCTTATTTGTACTCATTTTGATGTGTTTTTCTTGTTCATTCCAAATATAGCCATGAAAATGTACAATTCTGAAATTTTTGGACTTAAAAAAATTTGAAACTTGTCATCGGCAGTCGACACCTGCGTGGATATGATGAGGTAACTTGAAGCAGAAAGTGATGAAAGTAACAAATTGGTTCGTTTCTCAGACCAAATTATTCATGTGTTGAACTTGAGGCAATACTTAATTGATATCTGATGCGTGAGATCTCAAGAGTAAGGCGTCATTGAAGACAAGTCAATGACATCTGACTATAAACCATATTGGTTACCTCATTGCTAACGGCACAGTTCAATAACCTATATTCAACAATTTAGTTCTCAGAAATTGACCTCAAGGTGTGGAGTATGAGTTTTTGTACCCAATATATTCAAAGGTCATTTGATGAGTGTACAAGTATATTGGGGTCAAAGAACTGAGTACTGATGGATGAGCATGTTTAGTTCCACTTTGCTAAACATACTTGATACCGTATGTGTTACATTTCAAAACAAAGTTGGCCAAAAGCAATTTGATCACACCTTTGTGTTATTTTGGAACACTATGACATTTATGTTAAAATTGGATATTTTTGATATTAGAGAACAAACCAGAAGTTAGACGAGGTCCTATAAACCAAAGTCCTTTGATTAGGCTGAACAAGAATGTCCTAGTTTCATGTTACTTTTTTTTTTTCAATTGAGTAGATTCATTATTCATTATTTTCTAATTGTTTTTGAGCAGGCTACTTGGTGAAATATGGTATTTTGTACCTTAAGGGTATACGAGGTATTGTTGGTCGAAGCAGCCAAAAAAAAAAAAATCGTTTTACATTATCTGAATCAATATATTATTGAAATATAACACTTTGGTGTTTTGCAAAAGTTCATTCTACAAATCATATACGTTAATAACTTGCTTAATTTATTGTTGTTAATGAGTTATGTACGTTTTACAAAAGTGTTGTTGTTTCAGCCCTCTTTACAACATAACTCAAGAACCACAGGACTTGCAAAAGTATATGTGATATTTGAATTCTTCTACTCGCTCGCTATGAATTGAGCAATGCAATTTTTGCTAAAGCTCACTACCATTTGCAAGATTCTGTGAACTACATTTTGTTGTTGCTGCTTCGACCAACAATACGTCGTATACCCTTAAAGGAGCATTTTGTGATCCACAGCCTCATCTTTCCACTTTTCACCAAAAAAGTAAAGATTTTTAATTTGAAATCATTGGAAACATCTGGCTACATACTGTTTATGTACCAAAAAATTCTTGCAGATTATTTCATTTAGTAGAAATATCATCCAATTTGTATTAACTTTTCGTAATGGTGTAAAGGAAATTACAACAAGGTGGCCTATAGAGCAGTGTAAATACACATAATCATGCCTAACTCGCAAACACAATCTCTTAGCATGTATTCAAGATTTTGAATGGTAAGACTAATGCCAAGTCTTAGAATTTTGTGACTATAGTTGTAAGAAAACTTGCAAAATTGGCCCTTTTCTCTTAAATTACAAAAATATTAAAATTTTACTTTCATTGGCAGTTAGAACTAATGGATTAAGATTTAGCTATGTTTCGTTTGGCAAAACAAGTTAATATTTTCCAAAAAAATTATGCTTTATTTTTCTGGAATGGGGATTAGAATTTCAACCTGCGCATATGAGCAGAGAAGATGTAATTAATTTATTACATCTTCTCTGGATTTGAGCTGCTGTAAAACTGGAAAATTTCACGCTTCATTTATTTTTGCGCTTTTCGCGTTCCAAGCTGCTACCGCGAAAATAACATCACACGAATATATTCCTTTTGTGTATAGGCCAATGTAAGAAAACTTAGAATCACAAATTTAAAAACAAGGGAAAGAGTTCAAAATTGGCAAAGTGCAAAAAAATAATTGCCCGAAAATTACCACTTTTTACAGTATATACCTTAAAATATTTTATGCTTGTGCAGGTATCACTGGTAGTACCTTTAAATCAGATAATTGAATTGTTGCGAGCTGTTGTCGTCATGGGAGCATCCTGCTTCTTGCGGTCAGTCGACATATAGTCTGGTCGCATATTACCTCAGAGGCCGGACCTTTCTTTGATGTCAATACTAAAGGATTATTGACGATATAATTGACAGGATTTTAAAGGAAATAAAAAAGTAAAGTATCTCTTGGTAGATTTTACAATCCTGATTCAAGTTTCGGAGCGGCTATCAGATAATCAAAATTTACTGTCTGATAGATAAATTGTGACGCCTCATTCCAGACTTGTGAATGATTAATCCTCTTCAGCGCAGGTGTCGACTGCAGGCGACAAGTTTCAATTTTTTTTTGTTAATTCAAAATTTCAGAATTGTAAATTTTCATGACCATATTTGGAATCAGCATGAAAAATGTATTAAAATGAGTACAAACAAGCCTAGTAGTGGTTCAGTGGTTCTTAAGATAGCTCGTGATATTTTGGGAAAATATCTCAAAATTTGTATACTTTTATGTTGAAGCCACTGGCTAGCATGCAGAGCATTAAAGGATGGTTTTCAAATATTGCGCTGTTCTAGTTGAAATTTATACACCCCCTGTGAAAGACATGAACGAATGAATGAACAGCATGCTTATAAAGCGCATTCCACCAAATGACCCCAACTTGCTGAACAGAATCTTAAACTACAAATTAATCCTCTGTGTGCTAGCCATAGGCTTCAACATAAAACGTCCCAGTTTTGAGATATTTTCTCAAAATATCAAGAGCTAGAACCAATGAACCAATACAAGGCTTGTTTGTACTCATTTTAGTGCATTTGTCATGCTGGTTCCAAATATGGTCGTGACAATGTACAATTCTGAAATTTTGAATTTTTAAACGAAATTGGAATCTAGTCGTCTGCAGCAGACACCCGTGTGAAGGGAGTTAAAGGATTGTTTTCAAATATTGGGCTATTCCAGTTGAAATCCATACCCCCTTATGGAAGACATGATTGGATGACATGCTTATAAAGTGCATTCCATTAAATAATAATAATAATACTTTATTTTTAAATAGCGCAATAGTATCAAGCGATCACAAAGCGCTTTACAGCGATAAAACAAAGATATAAATGTATATGTGATTTATAGCAGTCAAGTTAGCTCAATCGTAAGGCGTTCGACTATGGTGCGAGAGGTTGCGGGTTCGAACCCTGGCGGTGCTCACATGGAAAAATTGAGTTAGCTTGAAATTCCCCTGGACAAGGAACTCACTGCTAATTTGTCTCGTTGTAACCCGTACGAAACTCTGGGAGCTGATCCTGGTTGCGATGGTTATTAGTGGAATGTCTAGGGTGTGCGCTATTGAAGCAGCAAAGTCCCTGAATTGTTGTTTAATGGTTTGTGGAATGATGTGGGCCGAAGTGGTCAGCGACAACGTGTAAAGTGTGCTGAGGCTTGTGGATCAACGTCTAGGCGTTGTGCCTGTGCGTAGCGCACTATAAATCGCTTTGCTTTGCTTTGCTTTTATGGTATCAAACGCCGCCGAGTAGTCCAACAAAATTTAACGTTTGTTTATCTACCGCCCGCAGGAGATCATTCTGGACCCTGAGCAAAGCTGTTTCAGTGCCATGAAACTGGCGGTAGGCCAACTGTTTTGGTCCATTAACCCTAACACTGACCCATGCTTTTTGATATCGGAAGTCAAAGAAGATCCGAATTTTTCAAGAAGAAGAAGAATGTTTGACTTGGCACCCCCGGGATTCGAACCTTTGACCCCCCGCATGCCAACCACACGATCGCGGACCGGTAGCTGCACGGGTTATTGCTGCCTGGCCAGCAATTCCGTGAGCATATCACACTGGGATGCATGCATGCGCAGAATTTTTCATCATGGTATTTTGTGGTTTTTACTGGTGTTAGGGTTAGAAGACACTCTAATCTGAAAAAATACATCTCACCTAACCCTAACATTGACCCATGCTTTTTGATATCGGAAGTCAAAGAAGATCCGAATTTTTCAAGAAAAAGAAGAATTTTTGACTTGGAACCCGGGATTTGAACCTTTGACCCCCCACATGCCAACCACACGATCGCGGACCGGTTATTGCTGCCCGGCCAGCAATTCCGTGAGCATATCACACTTAGGGTGATTGCGTCATCGCAGACCCTGGGATGCATGCATGCGCAGAATTTTTCATTGTGGTATTTTGTGGTTGTTACTGATGTTAAGGTTAGAAAACACTCTAATCTGGAAAAATACATCTTACCTAACCCTAACATGCTTTTTGATATCTGAAGTCAAAGAAGATCCAAATTTTTCAAGAAGAAGAAGAATTTTGACTTGGCACCCCGGATTCGAACCTTTGACCCCAAGATGCCAACCACACGATCGCGGACCGGTAGCTGCACGGGTTATTGCTGCACGGCCAGCAATTCCGTGAGCATATCACACTTCGGGTGATTGCGTCATCGCAGACCCTGGGATGCATGCATGCGCAGAATTTTTCATTGTGGTATTTTGTGGTTTTTACTGATGTTAGGGTTAAGATTGTTAGCCTGCATGTATGTTGTAAGCTGAGCAGAGGCAACATGCTCAATTGTCTTGCTGATAAACTTGTTAAGTTGGAGATCGGCCAATAGTTTTTGAAGTCGATCCAATCAAGTTTGGGATTTTTGAGAGTCGGTGTGACTTGAGCAACTTTGAGATTCTGCGACCTATATCTGAAGCAAGCTATGTATTGACAATATGAGTTATATGTAGAAGCAGAGGATCAAGACACTGATCCAGAAGAGTAGACAGGATTGGATCCAAAGCGCAAGACTTGGTAGAGGATCTGGTGAAGATCTTACGAACATCTTCACTAGAAACTTGACCAAACGATGTAAAGGAACTGTCACATGATTCCAGCGTGTTCACTGAAACAGTAGGAAGTGTGATGTTGTCAAGTTTATCAAGCAGCGAATGGGCGCATCCAGATATTTTTGGCTCTCCCCCTAAAGAAGACATGGGAAAATCTTAATCTTTTTTAAGATCTGACCTCGTAAACAATGAGGTCAGATCATAGCCAGTAGTAGTACATAGAGTATCATGCCTACGGATTTCATCACAGTCTTACCTTAGCACGCTGGTAAGCAGCGTTTGAGATGGTGTTAATCGATAGTCGATAACCGATAATCAATGATCAATCAGCTATGAATATTTAATTGGATTCTAAAAATAATGATCACAGACTCTCATGTTCAAATGTGTGTGTGTGGGTGGGGGTGTATACCCCCTCGCATGTTGGTGCTCTAATTGCTGAGGATTTGAGCTTTTACCCCTAAAGAAGACATGGGAAAACATAAACTTATTGGGAATCCCATGTCTTCTTTAGGGTAGGTGCCGTTAATTTCTGGAATAGCCCAATGCACCTTGCCATGAAAATAGCCTGAGAAGTCATTTGCAAGAGTCTTTTTACATTCATGGTCAGGCAAAGCAGGTGATGATGAGGGCTTACACATGTGGTCAACAAGTTTAAGTAACTGCCGGTCATCACAATCTGCAATTTTTTTCTGTGGTATGCACACTTGGCATGCTCAAGCATATGTGACACGATCAAGGGAAATGAGTCGGATGTCGCTAATATTGATTTTGAGATATTGGCAAAGAAAGTGTTAAAATTCTTTTGTTTTATATTGTTTTCAGCAATTGATAAATTGACGTAATTTTGCAACGAAAAGTCATATCAGCATGAGGTTTTCAGTTTCTGAAAGCTCTAAATGTTCTCTTTAGAAACATGCAAATGTCGACATGTGACTCATTCCCCTTGATCATGTCACATATTATGATAGTTTTTGCACTGATCAGTATAACACTGTTTGTCCACCACCAGTCCGCTGTTTAACACTTTTTTTCCACCACCATGACACCATTTGCTCTGAACAAAATCTGAAACTACAACTTTAACTATACACAAAATATATGGGTCATTCCATATGAAATCAAGGAGTCGCCCCACCTGACCCCCTCAGATTTGCTTTATATTTTGGTCATATGTTGTACCTGTAAAAATATTAAAAACCTGCAAATTTGAGGTCTGTAGCTCTTACGGATTTTCTGTGGCAGCCATTATAAGACATTTAATGACCCCGTGACACAACACGCAATTACAGATTTTTTTTTTTTTTTTTTGACAAATTGGGCATGCAGTTAGTGTGTACACAAAGTTTCAGACCTCTCTCTCTTTTTATAAAGAAGGCACAGACTCCCAAAGATGAAATTTATTTAAAGGGCAACTTTTGGGTCCAAATTTAGACCCCCCTACTCCAACTTTAAATGGCTGCCACAGAAAATCCAGAAGAGATACAGACCTCAAATTTGCAGGTTTTAATAGTTTTACAGGTACAACATATGACTAAAATATAAAGCAAATCTGAGGGGGTCAGGTGGGGCGACTCCTTGATTTCATATGGAGTGACCCATATGCAAAGAAACAAAATACACAATCAAATGTTGACAAGATGGGTTTTAGTGAACTCTTGAATATTGATTGCGAGACTTAGAATTCCTGACATGAATTGGGAGTTGATTCCACAATTGGGGTGCTGATTCGAGATATATCTACCTCGAGTCACCGGCATTAGCTTTGAGGTTCAGCGTGTGCTGCTTTGGCTTAGCGTAGTTTCTTAAAAAGTTTCTGATAATTAGAGGACAATGATTGGGCATCAGTTGTTTTTCGGGTATGAAAAATCTTTGTATTTTGCTTTAACAGAGATGTAATTTTTGTATTTCCGGAATTTGATGATGATAATTCATAAAAAAACAGCCAAAAAACTTTTTTGGAGGGGGTAAATCCCTGCCGGGGGCTCTCCCCCATGGACCCCTCATTGCACGCTTCGCCTTCAGCTTGCATGATTTCCAGGGAGTGTAACACCTCTGCTTTTAAATAACCATTTTAAATATGACACAAACTTATAATTTACTTTTTTATTTAATATTCACTTATGTATTTTGTAGTTTGTTAGTGTTTATTTTCTTATATTAAATTGACTGCAATTTGCATTGGAAGTGTTTATATAGACATAACTGAATTGTTAACATGGTGTATTTATGATATTATATATTGGCTGATCGAGTTATTGATATTAATATTTATGCCAAAGAGGCTCTAGGAATTATGAGCTACGTGTGAAACGTGGCATGCGTGTCGCATGACATTAGAAAAAGTTTGAGGACATCTCCCATTCACCCATGTGTTGTGAATTGACTACGTAAAAATCAGACACTCATCGGTATAGGCTAACTGCACGTATCCACTCTTTTGAAAGCCGTATCTTGCTAAACAAATGTATGTAGGCCAAAATATCACTATATTAATTTGAATATGTTATCTTCATATTACATACAAAAAAATTAAAAAACTTGAAAAAACAACACAGGTAGGCCTACCTGATGTAATTTCAACCAAGAATTTCACTTGTTTCGTAGTGAATTAAGGCCCAATAATGCCATTGACAATACATGGTACCATGCGTTCAGCGCTGACATGTACAGAAGGCTGTGTGCTACCATTAATACTACAGTCCATTCATAAAAATATCAAACTCACTCGATATTATGAACCATAACGTATATTTGAGCCAAATTTGGACATCATTCAGGTATTTTTCCTTCATGTACCATGCAATATTCATAAATATTGGTCGTAAACCACCCAGTCGAGCCAACTTTATGCAAATTGATCATGCATTCAACAACTCTTCCTATACCTTTGTACAGGAGCCAAGCGTTGTTAATCCGTGATGAATCCACACTTCCAGTAGCATATACGCGAACGCAAGGTTACGCGTGAGCGCGTAAAATTCGTCATGCCTGAAACCTATGCGTAAAAACTTTCTTAATATGTTATTAATGTAAGCTAAACATTACCGCTTTATTCTTTAGTTTTATTGCTAATATCAACAGAGAAATCATCGATCTTCTTGTGAGGTTGAGCGGCAATGACAAACGGATATTCCGAATGAAAGAATCATGTGAATTAGACGATCTTTATATAGCTTGTTTTCGTTGTTGAAAGGGATTCAATTATGGTTCACTGTTATTCATCACCGATTAACAATTATTTTGAAAACAATATTTGCACATGAACAAATGATAATGATGCAAATTAAAAAGGAATAATCAGAAATGGTTAAGGTGATTATGTAACTTATGCATGCTGGAACCATATTTTGTACTTTTTCTCAAAATTACAAAATATGAGTTAAGCAATTATCGTAGCATGGTGATGTTATGGAGATAAGGCTTTGTGGTAATTGAAAAATGAAATTTCTTTCCGAAAAATGTTGATACCAAGATTTCATTTTTTGAATAAATTGGGTATGAGGCTTTGTGTTTCTGACTTTCTGAGATCTCAATACTTTAAATGCTCATTGCCTTAAATTGAGTGAGATGTCACCTTAATCTTCTACACAGGCTATACTCAATGTGTGGGAGATTAAGGTCATACCTTCCATAGGCATGATAGGGGGTGTTTGGATTTCAACTGGAATAGCACATCTTTTAAAACGGTCTTCTAAAAATTTCTTTTCTTTAAACTTTAATTGGTTTCACCTTCAACATGACGTCAGCAATTAGTTTTACACGGTGATGCCGCAAACGTGCTGACACACCACCCTTGCACATATACATGATTAGGTTGGCTTGTGGGATTCAATACTTGGATCAGTGAAACTTGCACCCAGAGGTGATATCCTACACTTCCCACAATGCATTTCTTTTTTTATCTTCATGTATTTTTATTATCAAAACAAAGAAATCGCAGAGAAATCACATGGAAAAAACAAAAAACCCACAATGCATTTCTTCCCTGTATTGATTTGCTATTCGCCACTTGCACGGTTCCGCCATTATGCACTATATGCGGGAGAGCCTCGAACTGGCAGCATACATGAAAGGAAGAATTACGTAACCTTACACAGAATGTTATATGACTGGTTCAATTCCCATTCATGTATGCTGCCAGTTCGAGGCTCTCCCCGCACATAGTGCATAATGGCGGAACCTGCAAGTGGCTAAATTCAGTGCAGTATCAAATATAGCAAATCAGTACAGGGAAGAAATGCATTGTGGGAAGTGTAAGATAGCTGCTCTGATTCGCACCTACATCACTACCAAACTCATGGCAAAACTTATAAACATCTCAAAAAAAGTAACTAACCCCCCTTAAATAATGGCCATTATTCAAAAAGGATCTATTGTATTGCAAATCTGTAAAATGCGTTGGAAGCAGAATTTGTTTCTGCACATTTTGACACCTCAATTGATACGATAGCCCAGAAAACAATAAAACACCGGTCAATTTAATGTAGTGAGGTCCAGTTTTGAAAGTTGCACTTACATACAAATTTTTACAATACAAAAACACTCGGATATCATTACACAGATTTCCTTCCATTACACTGAATGCAAAATTAATAGAATTTACTGCAACTTTCAAATCTTGGGCTACATTGACTTAAATGTACGCTGTGACATCAATATTTAGTCAATTGCTACAAATGAGGTGTCAAAATGTGCAGAAATAAATTCTGCTTCCAACACATTTTACAGATTTGTAATACAATCACCCGTTTTTGAATAATGATCATTATTTAAGGGGGGTTAGTTACTTTTTTTGAGATGTTTATATATTGCCAGTGAGTTGGTGCATGTGTGAAGAACATAGGTGATGCGATCAATCAAAATCAGTCGGAACTCAGAAATATTATATTTTCAGTTTCTTATAGGATAGTAAAAAGCATTTACAAAGCTGCATTTTGCAGAAAGCCCTATTGAAATTGAACAACCAGTTCCAAAGATGTGAGTAATTAAAGAGTTTCCAAAACAATAGAAAACAATAGGAAATATTTACTTTGTTTGGCTATATCTCAAAATCAATACTTCCGGGTTCCGACTGATTTTGCTTGATTGAATCACATATTTTTCCGTCCTTCCTCACAGATTGAATGTCAAGGTTAGTCGCATTGATTTCAATACATTTTTATGCAAAAACAGAGTTAGTCTTATATTAATTTAAATGTTGAGAGGGTATCAGGCTTTCAAAATATGAAACTTGAACTTGTAAGACAAAATAGATTTCTAGGGATAATTAATGGATAAAAATACCTGGAGAAATCAATTTCCACAAATTGAGCATTTCGTATCTGCAATAGCTGCCAGGTGTCATATTTCTAAATTGTATTTTGCATACTACTGTCACACAGAAGTGAACCAAAGTGACAAGAGGGAATACATTTCAGACTTCCATTTTGAGTGGCAAGAAGGCCCTATCTGCAATAGCTGCTAGGTGTCATATTTCTAAATGTGTACAACATTTTGTGTACTACTGTCACACAGAAGTGAACCAAAATGACAAGAGGGAATACATTTGAGTTGCTGGCTGGGGCAAGAAGGTCCTATCAGCAATAGCTGCCAGGTGTCATATTTTTGATGTGTAGGCCTACAATGCAGCATGCAGAAATTATCAAATGTGTATAGGGCAGCTATTGCAGATAGCCTTCTTGCACTTACACCTCAATGTAATAGAATAGCTGCCAGATGTCATATGTACAATATAGAATGCAGATATTGTCAAATGTCTATAGAGCAGCTATTGCAAATCCCTCAAAAGATATCAAGATGTATATGAAAAGTGCAAACACAAGCATGTAAGTACCAGAAAGCTTAATAACAGTAATACAATATTCTTCTAAAACCTTCCATTTATTAATTACTGCATAATATTTGCTCTGGGTAGTGCTTGGAAATAATCTTGATAAGATTTGCAAGTTACTGATGAAATATCTCAAGTTGTTGAACTCCCATGTTTAAAATGGAGTTATTTTGAATGTGTTTGATATTTGCAAGGATAAACTTTGCGTTATTGGGAAGCGATTTAAGGTGATTGTGAGATTTTATCATAGTCATGTTCAAATGGTCATAGAATTCTTGGCGTGCTCGAGAATTACGATTTCTAAGTCAATCCCCGAGTGTGTGTCCACACAACTCCATTGAAGACTGGAATCCATGAGTTTTGCAATGTCTGATGACATCAGCCCTGGTTTTACAACCGGGAGCTTAATATGACCCTTCTAGTGGTGCACTGAATTGAGCTGTATTAAATGTAATTAAATCAAAGTCATAGGCTAAGCTCAGCTCTCGAGAATCGCAAAATGTATCGTTCATATGGCGGTAACACTCGAGGATCACGTAGAGAACCACTTGGTGAAATCCCCTAAATTTGGGGGCAAACTTAGGTATTGGAATCCACAAGAGCATTCACATGGCAGATTTCCCCAAGTTTTTGCTTGAGAACCGCGTTGCTTAAGCAAAAAAGCCCTCCATATGCGAATGTTGTCTCATTTGCTCTCGATGCATGAAAATGGCATTGGCTACATAGAGAAATATCTAATCAAAACCCCACTCCGATTTTGAAATTATATACATTCTTCTTACAAAATCCATTCTTAAAATGTGTTTTGAAGCTTTCCTTTCTCCGGACAGGTCGTGTAAAGGTTCAAAATCACCTTTTTCTTACAGGGCAGGGACAAGGGGCAAAAATTAGCGTAAATCCAGCAGAATCCGAAATTCAAACTCCTCTCGTGGTCGCTGATGATAAGATACGTTTCCCAAAAAGCATTGCGAAATTTTGTATTGTGTATACTCATTTTTAGTCAGTTACATATTACTGTATAAGTGGTAATTTTCGCGTACAGTTATTTTCGCGATTTGGAGTGAGAGACACATTTTCACGAATGTTATTTTCGCGATTGCCCAGTCCTTCTCTATACTTGTAATACATTATTGCATACATTCGCGAGGTGGTATTTTCGCGGTTGGAGCTCTAATCGTGAAATTCGCGAAAATAAAACCCTCGCGAAAATTACCACTTATACAGTATTTTAATGAGTTTCTTTCTTAATGCTTATATTCAGTTTCCTCTTAGCGAGCAATCATTCCCCCATTGTGTTTGTTTGTTCTTGTGCAGGATGCGTATCCCCATTACCTACTTTACTTAATGACTATAAACTACTTTATAGAGCAAACCTCCCTTATTCCAAAATGAACGAAACTTGTTTACATCTTCAATTGCATGTAACGTGTGCGAGTATTAAAGGCCCATTCAGTGATTTCCTCTTCCGGGCAATAGTAAAAATCATCAAAATTCAGATTTTGGTACCTTGGTAATTGTCATAGTGGTTCAACGGAAAGCCATGTATTTAAGACAAAATAAGGCATTTTACTTGAATCTGTAATTTATATACTGACAGTATTAGCTACATGTATTTGAATGGGGCTTCAACTTCGTCAATACTGCTGTTTTCTTTGTTTTTTTTGCCAAATTTTCATTTCAAAAATACCATATGACAATTTGAATGACTTATCCTTCACTTTAAAGCAATTTATAAACAATTTAAATTGTTTTACACTTGTGCTGGGATCACTGAATGGACCTTTAAGCACTAGATCTATGCATACAACTTGTTACTTACGTCCACCTCTACAAGTGTGTTATGCGTTATCAATACTTGTGATGAAGTAGTGTCATCTACGGCCTGATAGACGATACCCAAAATTGTGCGATTATCCAATCAGATTAAGCATCTTCAAACAAGACCACTCCCACTGAATAGGAGTTGTAGGAGTAATAGGTCATTCCAGTTGAAATCCACACACCCCCTATGGAAGACATGACCTTAATCGTCCACACAGGGAGTGTGATTTTCAAATGGGATTACCGGAATGAATGACTCCATTTGAAATCTACACCCCTTGTGTGGGAGATTAAGTTCATGGGGGGGGGGGGATAGGGATGTAATGGATTTTAATTGGAATAGCCCAAGTTTAGCCTGACCTATGAAAACAAACACTTTAGGTTAAATTTAAAAGACAGGCTTGACCAGATGGGCTATCCCATTTAAAATCCACACTCCCCCTGTGGAAGATTTAGCTAAAGTCTTCAACAGAGGGAGTATGAGTTTTGAATAGAATAGCCGCTGAACGAAAATTACTACTTTGACAGTATATAAACAATAATATCAATCAATTACTAGAGTAAGTACTTGCGTGATACGACATTTGTGGGGTAAAAGGTTTGCTAATGAACAAATTTACAAGTGTTATTGAAATTAGAAAAAAACACAGGTTTAACTGCGTGTGGAAAGTGGAACAAGTGTTCAGATGGTCATAGATTCCTTGAGGATTTGCGTACTCAAGAATTGCAATTCTTCAGCAAATTCCCGGCTGCATGTCCAACTCCATTAGGCTGTAAGTTTCGAGATACCTGATGACGTCAGCTTGGAATTATAACCAAAAGTAGCGCTGTGAATTAAAACGTATTCAATGTAATTAAACCAAGGTCAAAGGTTAATATCAGCACTTGAAAATCAGAAAATGGCTAGATCACATGGTGTTAGCACTAAATGACCACTTTGGGTTCCCTTGGGTGCAATATCCTCTATAGTGTGTCCTGTGTAAAGTTGAGAGTAACTCCCATGTTGGATTTTGCAGCGACAGGTTCTAATTGGTGCATTTACATGGTTGCATCACCAGCGTACAGCCAAATTCGAGTATATGTGGGTATATTTGTCACATTGGATTAGGTTTTTAAAAGCACACACGAATCAAATCTGCCACTGCAAAATTAAACGTGGCGTTACTCTCTACTTCAGATGAGACAGAATAAAGATTTCTTGGGAATAAATTTGGGGATAAATTTGAGGACACAATTTAATAAGGATCAGAATACTCAAAGTAGTTCACATGGTAAACTTCTCTGTAGTCCACTTGCCCATTGTGCATACTCTTAAAACTCTGATTTAATTAATTTGTGCACAATTGATAGATTTTCACATCTGATCTTTTTAGTCACTGTACTCCCTCTGTTTGTTGGCTTCCCAAGTGGACTACTTAGTTTCGATTGCGGTTAACAAGTTTAACACGGTTGTCTATGGATGAGATTGTCGCATTTCTCAAGTTTCTCAAGAACTCAAGTTTGTACAGGGGTGTGCCACTGAGAATTTAAAAGTGGACCCATCAATAAACCCATTTTTCAAGAAATTTGGATCCATCAATATGCTGTACTCTGTATTCAATTCTGTCCCATTCACAAAGGACATACCACTGCAGGTGTCTTCAAACAAAGGACATACCACTGCAGGTGTCTTCAAACAAAGGACATCACCACCGATCTCAAAACTCCCAACTTGCAACTTTACACTCATTTTGTGGGAGATTCAGATTCAGATTAAATTTATTTCAAATTCGTGGCCCGTAGGCCAAATTTACATGAAATATTACATTTGCATTGTTTACATTAAAAGACATAAAAGACATACATATACATAAAAAAAATATACATAAAAACACCATAAAATTACTCAAAGAAATTAATTGCACTTGTTGAGGCAAAATCTCACACTCACTCATACAGCTCATACACCCCTATATCTCCACATACACCTTACATACACCCACACCCAAACTATCAGCCTTCCATATACACACACCCCCACACACCACAGATGCTCAAATGAATTTAATTTTATAAAGCAGTAATTAATAAATAACATAACAAAATATTGCACATAAATTGGACCAGCCAAATTATAAGGGACAAATTGAATACATCAAGATAAAAATGCTGTCATAAAATCACAATTAAACACACCAGCTGAATATGAACATGATGAGATGCACTAATTAAGTAGATGAGTGAGATAGGGTATTGGGCTGTTCCCATATATCTTTTTGTTTTGGTTCTGGGGACCCGATACTTATTGCACTGTCTAAGGGTCATATTGTGGGTCCTCATATTGTGTGGAAACCATTCTGAGTACCTGTCAGATTCGACACATTTTTAAGCAAACTGGGTACAGAGATGTAGTCTTCTATCATTCAAGGTTTGGAGTTCCAACTGATCAAGGGAATCTGTGTAGCAGTTCAATTAGCACTACTTTCGGGCTCTGTTGCTTTTATATACTATCCAGAGAGGTTGCGTCGGCAACCGAAGCGCTTTAGTTGAACGCCTCACGCTACGCGCTCTCTAAGTCCGTGAGGGCCACAAACTGCGGCTACAGTTCAATATGAGCTTCCTTCTGATGCCAAAATCTCTATTCTGACAGGAAAAAGTGGGGGATGAGGCTGTCGATGGGGTCACACATCTTTAACTTAATTGAATACCTAAGTACAAGAAGTGCCCAACTCCACCATTTTACAAAATGAGTTTTATCATATGTGATGTGTCATGTCAAAAGGAGACACTTTTGGGCAGGTTATCAACTTTGAGGTTTTTACATATCTTATGTGGTGAGGTGAAAGACTTCAAATATCTAGGAGCATGGATGGCTAGCAATGAGCATGATGTCAAAACACGCAAGGCAGCCGCTTGGAGAGCATGCAACAGCCTAAGTAAGATCTGGAAGTCTGCTCTACTAAAGAATTTCAAACTGCGGGTCTTCAGTGCAACAGTGGAGTCTGTGTTAACGTACGGATGTGAAGCCTGGACCATAACTCTCAAACTAGCCAAAGAGCTGGATGGCTGTTACACCCGTATGCTAAGGGCAGTGTACAACATCCATTGGAAACAGCACATAACCAACAAAGAGTTGTATGGAGACCTGCCATGGCTCTCAGAGAAGATCAGAGAAAGGAGAACACACTTCGCTGGCCACTGCTTCAGGAGCAAGAGTGAACCTGTCGCCAACCTGATAAACTGGGCACCCAAACATGGTACAAGAAACCCTGGTAGACCACCCCTTACATATGTAGATGTACTCAAGCAAGACACTGGACTGGAAGCATCTGACTTGGGAACGGCGATGCAGGACAGGAGGATATGGAGAGCTATCGTGGTTCGGGAAAACCACCCGAAATAAGCAAGTAAGTAAGCAACATATCTTAAATATAGAGATATTTTGCTCCACAACTCTGTTTTCCCCAATGAAATCGGACATTCAGAGAAGATTATTGAGTTTGTAAGTTATGGTATTATAATTGAAATTGAGATATCGGCCTTTAAAAATATTATTGACAGTGTTGTCTTTTTGAGAGTAGGATTTACCTTGAAAAATATCTCAAAAAATACAAGATGCCAGTTATATTCCCTTAACATTAATAACATCACAAATTCGCAACAAACCCAAATTGTGAAAAAATCACCCCTGGGTAGATTTTTGGCTATATCTCCATTCACGATCCTGCCCCAAAGTGTCTCCTTTTGACATGACATGTCACATTCTGCGTGTTTCTACTGAGGGTCAAATTCCGTGCCGTGCCGTGCCGTGCCGGGTCATGGCGGGTAACAAGCCCAGTAGAAACGATCTGGGTAATTGGTTGCCGTGTCATGCCGGGTCATGTGCTCGCCTTTCGTGATCCTCCTTTTGAGATGGATCATGCCGGGTCAAAGCGTGTAATCTGCGCAGTAGAAACGAGCTGTGTGATCGGTTGCCGGGTCGAGGTCATGCGTGGTGCAAAAATAACGCAATTTATATTCTACTTGTTTAGTAGGGCCTAGGCCTATAATGTAGGTTCCTTCTTTCTGATGTAATATTCTCTGGCCACATGTGTGACTCGCATGAACTTGATGAAGTAAAATGGATATAAATTTACTTAGTCCTTCTTCTTTATAGTTCATGAGTTGGTTATATTTTGGCTGTAAATTAATTATCATAATAGCCAATTACTAGATCCACTGGTAAATTAATGCAATGTGGATTAACGAAAACACTAAATTGTGATTGTAGGTCCTATGCCATGAGCTGCCATGCATAGCTACATTTAAATTTAGGATAGGCCTACAACCGTCCTGCCTTGCGCTCGCTGAAATCTGTTTACCGTACTTCCGGTTTACAGGAAAAAAATGCAGTGCATCGTGCGAGACACGGCTTTATGGTCTCAGTAGAAACAAGCTGGGTAACGGTGGCCGGATTATGATGGGTATTTTGTGCCCGGAAAATAGCGGGTCAAAAAGTCGCATGCTCAGTATAAACACGCGGATATTAAGACCTGTACCGTTGCCATTGAAACATATTATTTCACAAATTCACATGTACATGTATGTTACCGGTACTGAATGAAAACAGTTTGTCTCTTAAAACTTTTCCATATATTAAAATTTTTGTTAATATCTCAAAAAAGTGTTGATGGAGTTGGGCCCTTCTTCTTCCACTTAGGTATTCAATTGTTTATGTTGTAAATGGACTGGGATATTGAAATAATATCACAATACATGAGAATTTTGACATTAGAGGCTTGTTAGTGGATAAGCTTAACCCCATGAGAACTACCTGCCGATTGGCCAAAAAGCAGTTTTCATTATCGACTGGACCAATCAGCAACATTGTTAGAATAATTTCACCACAAAAAAAAATGGGGTGAATTATTTGCAAAGCTCCATTCTGATTGGTGATTAAAGTGAAGATACTACATAATTGACCAATCAGAGGCAATGTTAAATTGGCAGGTAGTGCTCAGGGAGTTAACCAGATATTTATTTACGATATCTCGGATTGCATAACACAAGCTGCCATCAGCCGGAATGAGTTGCAAAATGGGTCAGTTTAGTTCTTTTTTTTTGTTGTTGAAAAAGATAGTCAAGATTTTAAGTCAAGATATTGTAAGACAGTAATAAAATCAATATAAGTTGGTCTAGAATAGCACTACTTTGCGGCTCTGTCGCTTGATGTACTATCCAGAGAGGCACAGATGCAAAAGGACTCAAAAGGACAAAAAGAACACAACAACTTAGTTGAGTAAAATATTGGACTAAACTCTGCATATATATTTAAATATTTTCAATCATCTGAAAGTCTCTCCATGAAAGTACTCTGTCTTTCAGAGGGGATGTAAGTCTGTCTGTCGTGTATTAAGTTTTACTGTGTTTACCTCTCTCCAAGCGGGGCTGTCAAAAGCAGACGACTAGTTTCAACAAAAATTTAAAAATTTCAGAATTGTCCATTTTCATGACTATATTTGGAATCAGTATGAAAAATGCATTAAAATGAGTACAAACAAGCCTAGTGTTGGTTCAGTGGTTCTTAAGATAGCTAGGTTTTGAAATTTTGAAAAACTTTTTATGTTGATGCCTATGCAGGCAGAGCATTAAGCAATCGATCAAAAACTAAGACCTGTCAAAGATGCTTGGGGATGTTCCTTTTGATGTATTTACGCTATAGTTGTTTACCGCTATAGGAGGTCAATATCCATCATATAGACTATGGACTACAATGGCCTCATCCCAATGGCATAGTTCAATAACCTCAATTAAACAATCATAGTGCAAAATTTGACCTCAAGTTGCAGAGTATGAGTTTTTGTACCCACATTTTCAAAGGTCTTTCAATGAATGTACAAATGTATTGGGGTTAAAGAACTGTGCCCTGATAGACGAGCATGGTGTGGATCCTCAGTGATATTCATCTTGGTATGACAAACAGACGATAACAGGATTTAATATGCCATAAATTTGTGAAACTATCATCATTTAGGTGCATAAGATGTAAGAAAATGTAAGACAGAGAATTTTGATTTTCTGAAATGATAAACTAGAAACCGACATAAGAAAATGTAAGACATGAAAGGATTTTGATTTTTGGAAATGATAAACTAGAAACCGACGTGGGCTTTCAATGGGCGCATTCAGACGGTCATCACTAGCCATGAGACTAGCGTCAAATTTGAGTAAGATGCGGTTTTAGCGTTTTCCCCCGAATGCCCAACAAAAGTGGGGGGCACGTGCCCCCCTGTCCCCCCCCCCCTTTGCACACGCCACTGTCCTTGAGATCTTATTTTCACTTTGAATCATTTTCTTACAGACCATAATTTTAGAGAAAAAAATGCCGCTGCATAGTGCACACACCTTTACGAAAATGAAAGTTGAATACCCTTCCCCTATCCTGCAGTTAATAATTATATATTATATAGAAATTTAAATTACGATATGTGATTTATGAAGTATTCCTCTTGTGTAAAATATCTCTTAGAGCCCTATAGTGTGGATTATATAGATTTTAATTTTATTTTGTGGCTTCCCCTTGGTGTTCTCGGAGGTACATGGGGTGTTCCGTTTGTAATGCATACACCGCTGTTTAAGATATGATTAATCTCCCACACAGGGGATGTGAATTTCAAATGGGGCTACCTGAATGGGTGACTCCATTTGAAATCTACACCCTCTGTGTGGGAGGTTAAGGTCATGTCTTCCATAGGGGGTGTATGGATTTCAACAGGAATAGCACATTTGGCTCTTAATGCTTTGCATGCTAGCCATGCGCTTCAACAGAAAAAGTTTTGAAATATTTTCTCAAAATATCAAGAGCTATCTTAAGAATCACTGAACCAATTCTTGTTTGTACTCATTTTAATGCATTTTTCATGCTGTTTCCAAATATGGTCATGAAAATTTACATTTCTGAAATTTTTGAATTTGAATTTTTTTTTTTTTAAACATGTCGTCTGCAGTCGACACCCGCGTGTAGAGAGTTAAAGGATTTATCTCAGTTATCCAGTATACTTTATAGTTTCCATACGCCCCTCTACTTCAGAATAAATAAAACTGTCTTCAAATGAACTCTCAGATGCTCCTTTCAAATTAAGAAATATTCAGTTTCAAGTAGAACTACACGTTTTGTGTAATTTCTAGATGTATGCAGGCAAAATTTCTTTTTAGAAGAATTATAAATTTGATCACGTCTTATTTTGTCTTTTCAAAACATAAGTGGTAATATAGATTTGAAAGAGCTATCATTATAGTCATTTTGCCGGCAGATAAGTTTTCAATTTTGACATCCTTGCATGAAAACTTAACCATAGCTTTTCACGCCAACAGTTTCTCAAGTTCAATGGGCTGTTCCATTTAAAATCAACACTCCCCCTGTGGAATATTTTGGAAATATCATCCACAGGGGGAGTATGAATTTAAAAATTGAATGAACACATTAGCAGCTCCATTTGTAACTCACCCACCCTCTGTGGAAGATTCGGGTTGAATCTTTCTCAGAGGGTGTATGATATTCCGATGGAATGCCCTAATGTGTTATTCCATTTGAAATTCATACTCCACCTGTGGATGATATTTCCAAAATCTTCCACAGAGGGAGTGTGTATTTTAAATGAATAGCCCAACTGATGAGCGATATTCAATAAAGAATTGCATGTGTACGAAGGTAGTCATATATACTTATACAAAATGCACAGAGGAATTTCTATTTAACTGACATAAACATCTCAAAAAAAGTAACTTACCTCCCTTAAATAATAGTCATTATTCAAAAACGGGCTATTGTATTACAAATCTGTAAAATGGATTGGAAACAGAATTTATTTCTGCACATTTTGACACCTAATTTGATACGATAGCCTAGAAACAATAAAACACCGGTCAATATAATGTAGTGAGGTCCCGATTTGAAAGTTGCACTTACAACAATACAAAAACACTCAATAGAATTTACTGCAACTTTCAAATCTTGGGTTACATTGATTTAATGTACGCTGTGACGTCAATATTTAGTCGATTGCTACAAATGAGGCTTCAAAATGTGCAGAAATAAATTCTGCTTCCAACGCATTATACAGATTTGTAATACAATCGCCCATTTTTGAATAATGGCCATTATTTAAGGGGGGTTAGTTACTTTTTTTGAGGTGTTTACTATAATTATGATGAAATCAGTGTAAGAGGAGTGGGATCACAGGAGCCATATGTTTTCTAATTTTAGCCATTTTAAGTACAAAACTGCAGTGTACTTCTTATTCTATTACCCCACGACCCATTATTCAAAATCGCGCACTGTGATTTGTTGAAACGCGTCATGTGAAAGACCATTAATTAGCAATAAAGTGGTCAGGGCAACAAACTTTATGTTCTTCTCGCATCACAGCGCACAGCAAAGCGCGATGCTGTATATTAGCGTCGTTACGCATTCTACGCAAAGCATTACGCTTGGTTACGCGTTCTGCAATACTCGCTATCACTTACGCTTTGGCTACGCGTAGGCGCTCCACCTTGAGGTAAACAACTTGAAATATTTGGGCAAAAAACGGTGATATTTTCTCTTTAAATCGCACTATTTTGTGGTAATAGAATAGAAATAAAAGGTGCAGCATTATCCTTTACACGCAAATAATGTGTCCTCGGCAGTAAGAACGTTTAAATAATGGGTTCGGCTGCGCCTCACCCATTATTTACGTTTTTACTGCCTCGGACACATTATTTTCGTGTAAAGGATAATGCATTACCCTTTATTTCTTAAATATTAATCCATTGATCTTATAGGAAATGATATATATTGCATTTAGGTCTTATAGTTCTTGAGATTTATTTGTCTCAATTCCGGTTCCGGCACTCCCGGTATCCTCGGGTACTCATGCTCGTTGGCAAACTTTGAAAACACCCCCTTTTGGATCGCATTTCGCGAGGTTTTCAGGATAAAACACCCTTATTTTTAGCAATTTCGTCAATGCGAACTATATTTCTAATATGCCTCTTACTGACGGAAACATGGCACCGCTGTTGTATGCATCGTATCATTGATGTGATGAACAATTACAAGAGAGATAGCAGCATAACCAGTATGCTGAACACTTTGGAGTGGGTCTCGCTGCAAGAAAGGCATAGAAAAGCACGCCTAGCCATGATGTTCAAGATCCAGAATGGACTTGTGGGTATCGACCGAGACACATACCTCACAGACTGTAACGACACCAGGACAAGGACATACTCAAGAACCAAACTGCAAAGGGGCAACGCAACCAAAGATGTTTATAAATACTCCTACTTCCCACGCACGACTATACTGACTGGAACACCCTGACTGAAGACATCACGACAGCACCAACACTACCCAGTTTCAAGTGGCGGCTCGCAAAATATTTTTTCGCACACTCTCACATTATTTGCGCGCACATTCGACCTGACCTAAAGTATTTCCACCAAAGTTGGCGATAGTACGACTTTTACTAGTTGAAGCTGCCGACTCAACCATATCCAGATCCAGATGTCATATGATGTGCATCAAATGGAATAATGATACTGAGATGATTTGTGCATGAGATTTGTATATATGAAGAATAATGAAACTACAATGATCTAAATAAATATGATTCGTAAAGCACCTTTTTATCAATTTCGCAAAAGTGGAACTAAAAATGACCCCTTTTTTGTGTTTCATGAATCGTGTTTCTTTTTTCCGGAGAAACCGGAAATTGACACAGTTATATATGATCGCAACGTGTGTTTTGTTTATCATTTCAGCAGCTATGGTTCGAAGCACGACATACAATTTTCGCTCAGAAAAATTGTATAAAGCAATAATGTGTGATTTGCATAAAGAATAGATTCCTATTTAAATGTTTGTTTTCACTGATCACATTATTCCCTTTTAATTTCGAGCCAAACAAATGAGGTATAACGAAGAAAATTTCGATTTCATTCCAGCGCTCGCCAATCGTAACATATACATGTAATACTACACGGAGCATCGCGCTCGATGTGTGTACACATAAGCTGACATCCACAGGACATGTTAGCAAGCAGTCGATCGATAAACTCTGAATAAAACTGGGTTGACCCGGTTTTAATATAAAAAGTTACTGTTATTAAAGCACTTCAGGCTTAGTCTTTTATGTGGTATTTTAGTACACCACTGGGCATTATAATTATGCAAAAAGTAGAAATCCAAGTAAAATTGAGGGCGTCGCTGTGAAGCAAATCACACATTATGGCTTTAAACATAGTAAAAAGAGGCATGATTATTTAATAAATCAGAAATCACAGCTGTAAATCCTCCTTTCGCATGGACAACTGAAGGAATAAAGGGGATTGTGTAGAGTTTGATTGCGGTGCAGGGGGGCGGTATAGGCCTACACTGTATTCAGTGCCGCCGAGAGCCATTACAGGCCCGGGGTAAACAGTGCCCCTTTCAGTTAACGGGCCCCTAAGGTCTCTTTTCTTTGCTTTTATGGACCCACTAAGGTATGTTTTCTATATTTTTACGGGCCCCCTAGGACCATTGTCCTAACCCCCCTTGTCTGCGGCACTGACTGTATTTGCTACATCACATTATTGTAGTCACGTCTCCGAACTGAGCAACAAACTTAAAAATATCTCCGTAGGTTTTTGTGTAGTATGGACAGATTAATCTTCCAAATTCATTTGAAGGTAGCAATGAATTTATTAAAAGTTAAACTTACGATCGTAGTGGGTCCCGCCAAGGTAGCTCAAGGTCAACCTACAATAATTTGCAATGACCCGAGGTATGACCTTTCGCCGGCAAGTGTGATGATCGGGTTATGGCTGATTGTATTTTCCGGATAACATCCCCCAATAGAAATTACCTGTTAGCCGTCATTCTCCGCAATTACCGGGTGAAAAATTCCGGATGGTCAATAGCAGGCCTGGAAATAAGTCAGTCTGAACCAGGAGCCAAACATTTGGAAAAGCGGCTCCTGGTCCTGTAATTTTCTAGTGAACCAGGAGCCGTTTTTAAAGAGCCAGGAGTCACATTTCTGAAAGTATCAAAATGCTTATTTTTGTTATTTCTACAGCTTTCGATACTCACCTAGTCACCTGAGACGTTTAGATCCATGTTATTTGTTTTAATCTTATTATATTTTAACAAATAACAAGTTATAACAATGTTATTATATCTGAACAGACCAGTTAAAAAACCATGAGTCTTATTTATTTTATTTTGTTTGAGTCTCATTTATTTTATTTATTTTTATTTTATTTTGTTTTGTTTTGTTCTATTCTATTCTATTCTATTCTATTCTAGATATTTTAATATAATTTTATTCTATTAATATCTGTGAATCTAATGACTAAAATCAGGGCTCAATTTGGCCTTACCTGGGTTTTTTTCATGATTTTAGGAAAATTGTAAAAAAAAAATCTAGAAACAACCATCGGCAAAATTCAAGATGGCCGCCTTCATGATCGCGATCATCGTGATCACCTAACCAGAAAACAAGGCAAAATACTGCCAAAATCATGAGCCCTGAAGGCAAATATCAAGGAAAATTGGCAAAATATTAGGTAAAAGATAAGATTTGGCACTGCATTTTGTTGAAAATACATTGGAAATGGCCACTATTTTGAGTGGAAATGAGCTTGCCTGACTAAGTTTTACTGGGCCATTTCCTGAGCACTGAACTTGACAAAATGGAGCAATACTGGTCATATATACCAGGCGCAAAATACAGATTTTCTCTGGCGTCTGGGCGTGTAATTCTGTGCTGGTCATGTAACCTCTGGTCCGATAAATTGTTAAACTTTAGAGACTAATGTTATTTTTCTAATGCAAGGGTCAACAACAGAAACTTCAAATGTAAGTGTAATGTGATAAACTGATATTGTTTCCCGATGTATACATATATCGACTGCTGAGTGCCAGAAATGGGTATGTGCAATAGTTGCAATGTGTAGATGAGTAAAATCAGGGGAGTAGCCAGCTTTCTTGGTCGGGGGGCAAAATAAAATTTTTGGGGCACAGACAAAAAAAATTGCAGTTGCATCAAACAATACATAGAGACTGTATGTCTTCGAGCTTCCCGAAAAGGGCCTTATTGGGATGATGTGCGCGCGTAGCACGAAAATAATGGTGTTTTACACTATTTTCGCCCATTATCCGGCTAAAAAAGGACTTTATTGTTACAATGTGCGCGCATAGCGAGGGACTCCTTGCCCTTTTTCTTTTCCTTTGCCCTCCTAATTTTCTCTTTCATTTTTTGTCAGATGGGCACTTTTTCTTTAATTTTTTTGTCAGGGGGGGCACTCTGCCCCCCGCTGGCTACGCTTCTGAGTACAATATACTGTGTGTAAATTGCCAAATGTTCACATGGCAGCTATTGCTCTTACCCCCCACTTCTGGCACTGTGCAGTCAATATTATGTGACCCATCACGTCAAAGCGTACCATGTGTCTTTAGAAATGTGAAATTAGATTTCTTAACCATGTCAAAGAACTTAACAAGCTTGATAGCATTTCGGAAGTCGCAGTCTGACGTGACTTATTTTTGTATTGAAGG